>NC_083447.1:310000-527500 GCF_020745735.1 Hemiscyllium ocellatum
ATGAAACATGGGTCACAAGAATACAGCAATAGGAGCTGGACAAGCTTCTCTGGGATTCATTGTGGCCAGGGATAATCTTCTGTCCCACTCTACCTCCCTCCCAAACCATTGTTCCTCATTTCCCTCAATATCCAAAAGTCTATTGGTTTCCTTTCATGAAAAGGAGCACTCTCAGCTTTGAGGACAAGTATTGTAAACATTCACAACTCACTGCAGTGAAAAAAATCTCTTCTTATCCCTGTCTTACATAGAGACCATGTTCTCAATTATTGTGATCCCTTTTCCAGACTCTCCAGCCAGAGATCCTGGGATAAGGGCTCTATCTTACAAGAAACAAGTCGGGCCTATATCCATTGAAGTTTAGAAAAAGGAGGTGAGGTCTCATTGAGACACCTAAATGCTGAGGGGACATGTCAGGGTGGATACTGAAAAGGTGAAGGGAGAAACTAGCACTAAGGAGCATTGCTTAAAAATAAATGAGCTCCCATTTAGGATGAAAAGGAAAATAATTTTCTTTTCTCTCAGGCACTGACTAATGACTAGTAAGGGGATCAAGGGCTACCGGGAGAAGGAAGAGAATGGGGTTGAGAAAACTCTATCATGATCGAAAAGTGGAGCAGACCCAATGGGCCAAATGGCCTAATTCCGCTCCTGTGTCTTATAAGCCCATGGAATTTTCTTTCCTGGAAAACAGTTGAGGTGGGTCATTGAGTAACTTTAAGGCTGAGCTGGATTGACTATTAACTGGGAAAGGAGTCAGAAATTCTAGGGGCAGACAGTGAAGGAGATTTGAAGCAACAATCAGATTAAAATGCAGAGTAGGCTTGACAGACTCCGGTTTCTAACTCCTAGCTGCATTTCACAGCAGCTGAAGGATTTTATCACCTCTCATACTCCAAACCCCAGGGAATGCTGGCTCTAGGTATTCCACCTGAAGTAATCCCCTCATTGCAGAACGAGTCTAGTGAGTCTTCATATCTCTCCCCAGAAGGAAAGTGCACCTTTTCTTTGGTAAAGAGACAAAGTTGGGCCCAGTATTGAACATACCACCTCATCAAAGACCTGCAAATTTATAATATCAGTATCTGATGCAATTTTTATTCATTAATCTGCAATCAAAAGCTGGTCTAATTGTGAACATGAAACAACCAAATCTTGTGGATGAGGAGAAACATTAATACACATAAACAGGAAAGTTTGTTGAGTATCAACTTGCAAATTATTTAATGGCAGGCGGTATGGGTGGCATGGTGGCAGTGGGAGAATTTGACAAGAATGGCTTACACACAGTTTTGTGTCAATTTTGGTCAAATTCTCCCACAGTGGCTCAATGGTTAGTTTTGTCACCTCACAACACCAGGGACCCAGGTTTGATTTTACCCTTGAATTACTGTCTGTGTGAAGTTTGTACATTCTTGCCATGTCTGCGTGGATTTCCAAAGAATGCTCTGACTTTCTCCCACAGTCGAAAGATGTGCATGTTAGGTCGATTGGCCGTGTTTAACTGTGCGTAGTGCCCAGGGCTAGGTGGATTAGCTATAGGAAATGCAGGGTTACAGGGATAGTGTGAGGTGGTTGGAGGGAGGTTGGTCCAGGTGAGATGTTCCTTATCAGAGGGGCATTGTGGACTTGATGGGCCGAATGGTCTGCTTTCACATTGTAGGGATTCTATGAAACAACTACTGATTGTTGCAAAAACCCATCTGATTCACCCGATGCCCAAGGGAGTGAAATCTATTGTCTTTACCATCTCTGACTTAGGAGAAAGTGAGGACTGCAGATGCTGGAGATCAGAGCTGAAAAAGGTGTTCCTGAAAAGCGCAGCAGGTCAGGCAGCATCAAAGGAACAGGAGAATCGATGTTTTGGGCATAAGCCCTTCTTCAGGAATGAGGAAGGTGTGCCAAGCAGGCTCAGATAAAAGGTAGAGAGGAGGGACTTAGGGGAGGGCATTGGTAATGCGATAGGTGGAAGGAGGTCAAGGTGAGGGTGATAGGCTGGAGAGGGGGTGGGGGCGGAGAGGTCAGGAAGGAGATTGCAGGTCAAGAAGGTGGTGCTGAGTCTGAGGGTTGGGACTGAGACAAGGTGGGGGGAGGGGAAATGAGGAAGCTGGAGAAATCTGAGTTCATCCCTTGTGGTTGGAGGGTTCCTAGGTGGAAGATGAGGCGCTCTTCCTCCAGCGTCGTGTTGCCATGGTCTGGCGATGGAGGAGGCCAAGGACCTACATGTCCTTGGTGGAGTGGGAGGGGGAGTTGAAGTGTTCAGCCACGGGGTGGTTGGGTTGGTTGGTGCGGGTGTCCCAGAGGTGTTCTCTGAAATGTTCCGCAAGTAAGCGGCCTGTCTCCCCAATGCAGAGGAGGCCACATCAGGTGCAGTGGATGCAGTAAATGATGTGTGTGGAGGTGCAGGTGAATTTGTGGCGGATATGGAAGGATCCTTTGGGGCCTTGGAGGGAAGTAAGTGGGGGGAGGTGTGGGCGCAGGTTTTGCATTTCTTGCGGTTGCAGGGGAAGGTGCCGGGAATGGAGGTTGGGTTGGTGGGGGGTGTGGACCTGACGAGGGAGTCGCGGAGGGAGTGGTCTTTCCAGAATGCTGATATGGGAGGGGAGAGAAATATATCCTTGGTGGTGGGGTCTGTTTGGAGGTGGCAATAATGACAAAGGATGATACGATATATCTAGTGGTTGGTGGAGTGGTAGGTGAGGAACAGTGGGGTTCTGTGTTCCATCACATCTCCTCCACTTCTTGCTCCTCCACCCTTGAACCCCGCCCCTCCAATCGCCACCAGGACAGAACTCCACTGGTTCTCACCTACCACCCCACCAACCTCCAGATACATCGTATCATCCTTTGTCATTTCTGCCACCTCCAAACAGACCCCACCACCCAGGAATATATTTCCCTCCCCTCCCCTATCAGCGTTCCGGAAAGACCACTCCCTCCGCGACTCCCTTGTCAGGTCCACACCCCCCACCAACCCAACCTCCACACCTGGCACCTTCCCCTGCAACCGCAAGAAATACAAAACTTGCACCCACACCTCCCCCCTCACTTCCCTCCAAGGCCCCAAGGGATCCTTCCATATCCGCCACAAATTCACCTGCACCTCCACACACATCATTTACTGCATCCGTTGCACCTGATGTGGCCTCCTCTACATTGGGGAGACAGACTGCCTACTTGCAGAACATTTCAGAGAACACCTCTGGGACACCCGCACCAACCAACCCAACTCCCCTGTGGCTGGACACTTTAACTCCCCCTCCCACTCCGCCAACGACATGCAGGTCCTTGGCCTCCTCCATTGCCAGACCATGGCAACACAACGCCTGGAGGAAAAGTGCCTCATCTTCCGTCTAGGAACCCTCCAACCACGAGGGATGAATGCAGATTTCTCCAGTTTCCTCATTTCCCCTCCCCCCACCTTATCTCAGTCCCAAATCTCGGATTCAGCACTGCCTTCTTGACCTGCAATCTTCTTCCCAACCTCTCTGCCCCCATCCCCTCTCCGGCCTATCACGCTCACCTTAACCTCCTTCCACCTATCGCATTCCCAACGCCGCTCCCCCAAGTCCCTCCTCCCTACCTTTTATCTAGCCTGCTTGGCACACCCTCCTCATTCCTGAAGAAGGGCTTATGCCTGAAATGTCGATTCTCCTGCTCCTTGGAGGCTGCCTGACCTGCTACGCTTTTCCAGCAACGCATTTTTCAGCTCATGTCTGACTTACATGTGGTTTCAGAGCCATATGACTGGCTCCCAACTCCCATCTAAATGACTGAACAAGCTGTTCAGCTCAAAGGCAAATTGGATAAATAATAAATGCTGACCTCATCTACAACATCCACATCACATGAATGGATAGCAGGAAACAAAAGCTGCGGTACCTAGAACTAGCTGTGGTGGCTCCTTGCCCCCAGCCTCTGTCTACTCTCTCTCAGTCAGCACTGAGCAAGATAGAGGAATCTAATAGGAAACATGCATTGCTCTCAGCATTACAGGATTCAGAATTGCAGTGATTTGAATGGATATTTGCAAAGAACAATTTTCTTTTGTTTGGCATGTCGACTAAAAATGAGAGAAGAGACACCTTTAAATTGAGAAATCTGAGAAAGAATGTTTGCAGCTATTAAAGCCAAATGGGTGGAGCACATTGTGAAATGTTGAGGAAGAATTTCAGATGGAATGGAACTGCCTGTGTGTGTTTAGGGCCACTTGGCCCAGAAACAGTTCTTTGATTAGTTTTTCAATTGGAGCCAGTTATTGTGGGCTCAGCGTAGTAACAACTACTTGATTGGTTCCTGGGAAGGTGGTTCCATCCCTGTGTGTGGGCAATACAGGAGACTGTGAAGAGAAATAATCCATCTCTCCTTCACCATCTTTTTTCTGTGCTGAGTAGCTAACTATTCTCCTCACTTTTCTCTAAACTGTTTTCTCTGGAAATCCCTGGTTGAAATGACCAGTTGGAAAACCACCCTCAGAGGCACTGAAAAGGTGATTCCTCAACCAGCGAAAGAGAGACTGAGAATTGGTTGTAGCCACAATCTCATATCATCAGAAAAGAAGCAGAAACAATTGAAAGGAATAAAAGGGACCCAAAAGGAAACAACTTGCTAAAGTCTGTGATTTGGACTGGTGCCAGAATTGTGCTACTTTATTCCTTCATTCCCCACCCCAACACTTGTGTCTTCTCTCTTTGTGCATCTGTATGGAAATTATAAAAAGTGGCAGAGTTTAAGTTTAGAGTTTTGCAACTTGACTTGTCAGCCTTTTGCCATTGGCTAAAAGGAGTTTGATAACAACAGTTATTTTTTATTAATTGAAAATAAATCTGATCTGCACAGTCTCGTCATCAGAATTAGACTGTTTGAGAAAATTAATCAATTTTTCACCTATGTATTGATTCCAAGAATAGTGGATCTTGACTTTCATTGCACTGCCCCAGTGGATTGTGGCAGTGCATAGGTAATACACTAATATTAATTGACAATACAACGAGCCAAAGTTCAGTTAGAAACTGCCAGGTGTGAAACTTTTGAAAACTTCAGGAGCTGAAGTTCAACTTAAAAATGTGTGGATTTTGTGAATGGGGAATTCATGTGTTGATCAGGGAGGAGAATGGCAACTCACTAATTCTTTAACTTTCTTCACATGTATCTACACTCAGTACCAAAATCTGGAAACTAATTAATTAAACACACACTGAAAATTGCATTCCAACATTCTAGCAATGTGAATACCCACCTTGCTTGAAATAAAACAAAAACATCTTTATTTGCCCAGTTCAGCTGCTGAGGAAAGCTGCTGTCTTTCATCCTAAAAACTAAGTCATTAAATTGAGTGCTTAAAGTCTTTTAATAAAATCATGACTCCCAGAAAGTACTAATTCCTTGATCATGTGATCAGTGCTCAGATTTCAGTATTTGTATAAAATTCTTTTGTTCAGCACCTGTGACCAAACGGGGTTCAGGGGCGGAGGAGCGGGAAGTGGAGGAGATGTGGTGGAGAGCATCGTCAACCACGTCTGGGGGGAAATTGCGGTCTTTGAAGAAGGAGGCCATCTGGGTTGTACGGTATTGGAATTGGTCCTCCTGGGAGCAGATGCGGCGAAGGCGAAGAAATTGGGAATATGGGATGGCGTTTTTTACAGGGGGCAGAGTGGGAAGGGGTGTAGTCTAGGTAGCTGTGGGAGTCAGTCGGGCTCCCAATTCCAACTCCACCGCATCTCCTCCACTTCCCGCTCCTCCTCTTGAACCCCGCCCCTCCAACCGCCACCAGGACAGAACCCCACTAGTCCTCACCTACCACCCCACCAACCTCCAGATACATCGGATCATCCTTTGTCATTTCCACCACATCCAAACGGACCCCACCACCAGGGATATATTTCCCTCCCCTCCCTTATCAGCGTTCCAGAAAGACCACTCCCTCCACAATCCCCTTGTCAGATCCACATCCCCCACCAACCCAACCTCCACTCCCAGCACCTTCCCCTGCAACCGCAAAAAATGCAAAACTTGCACCCACACCTCCCCCCTTACTTTCCTCCAAGGCCCCAAGGGATCCTTCCATATCCATCAGAAATTCACCTGCACCTCCACACAGATCACTTACTGCATCCGCTGCACCCGATGTGGCCTCCTCTACATTGGGGAGACAGGCTGCTTACTTGCGAAACGTTTCAGAGAACACCTCTGGGACACTCGGACCAACCAACCCAACCACCCCGTGGCTGAACACTTTAACTCCCCCTCCCACCCCACCAAGGACATGCAGGTCCTTGGCCTCCTCCATCGCCAGACCTTGGCAACATGACACCTGAAGGAAGAGCGACTCATCTTCCGTTTAGGAGCCCTCCAACCACGAGGGATGAATGCAGATTTCTCCAGTTTCCTCATTTCCTCTCCCCCCACCTTTTCTCAGTCCCAACCCTCAGACTCAGCACCGCCTTCTTGACCTGCAATCTTCTTCCCGATCTCTCCGCCCCCACCCCCATTCCAGCCTATCACCCTCACTTTAACCACCTTCCACCTATCGCATTCCCAACACCCCTCCCCCAGGTCCCTCCTCCCTACCTTTTATCTTAGCCTGCTTGGCACACCCTCCTATTTCCTAAAGAAGGGCTTCTGCCCGAAACGTCGATTCTCCTGCTCCTTTGATGCTGCCTGAACTGCTGCGCTTTTCCAGCAACACATTTTTAAGCTCTGGATACACACTGACTCTGGCACGGTGAGTGCACGAAGCAATGTGGTGGAGGCAGATTCAATGGAAGCTATGAAGACGCAGTTACACTATCACATGGTGGAAAAGTGGATAAGAATGATGAGCAGGGCTATCGGGAGGGGATGGGGCTGTAACTCTGGCTCAAGGTGTTCATTCTGAAAGCCAGTACATATACAAGGGCCTAGTGTCCTTCCCCTGTGCTGTCATAACTCTCTGGTTCTACTGATGTGCGTTACTGATCCAATTCTGATCTAACTATGGGATGGGGTTCGAGACTGGGTGTGGCTTGGTTATTTCACCAGGTGACAAGCTCACTAACTGATCCATGTGATTTTGGAATAGTTTTGTCCGTATGCATTATGGAAATGTCTGACCTGGTGTCACAGGACATTGAATACATTCGGTCACTCCCCAGCCAACACCTCCTCCTTGGCAGCAACGTTCGACTGTCCGCAGGCCGGTCAGTGGGGAAGAACACTGAAATGATAATATCGAGACAACAATGACTTCTGAGCAAGCCAGAACCTTGAAGCCTAGGTAAAAACAAAAGCCACTGAAAGTACACGGCAGCTTGGGCAGAAGGGAAGAGCGTGAGTTAATATTGTAGCTCAGCGACTCATACTTTTCTCCTCAGTGAGTCTCCCAGAAAGCTTCAGCCCATTTGTCAAACATTTCATTAATTTGAGGCAGTTGTAACAAATATATCAGCTCCTTGATGAGCGAGATTCCACTCCGGGCTGAGATGAACCAACAGCTTGGTTCTGGTTAAGGGAAGAATGTTGACACCAGGATTTCTCCAGATTGAGCTGAGGCCATAAATCCTTGAACATTCACAAGGCAAACATTTTGACAGAACTAACAAGGCAAGGGAGTACACATTGAATGGTAGGACCCTAGGATGTGCAGAGAATTAGAGAGACCTTTGTCTGCATTTGCATAGTTCCTTGAAGGTAGCAGGAGAGACAGGTAAGGTGGTTAAGGAGGCAAATGGGAAACTTGCCTTTATTGGTTAAGGGGGTTTTGGTGGAGTTGCATATGAGTTAGACCACAGCTGGTGTACTGTGTGCTGTTCTGGTCGCCAAGTTATAGGAAGGATGTGAGTACATTGGATGGGGTGCAGAGGAGATTCACCAGAATGTTGGATGGGCTGAAGTGATTCAGCGACAAAAAGAAAGTAGATTGGCTGGAGTTGCTTTTCTTAGAGCAGAGAAGGCTGGGGGGCTTTGGCTTGAGGTGCTCAAAGCTCTGAGGGGAATAGACAAGGTAGAAACCTTTCCCCTTCAGAGAGGGGTCAATAACTTGAGGGCACCACATTAAATAAGGAGCAAGGGACTTGAGGAAAAATATTTTCATCTAGAGGGTAGTGTGAGTCACTGCCTGAGAGAGTAATAAGGCAGGATCTCCAAGACATTGAAGAAGATTCAATTGAAACACCAGAACTGACAAGGCTATGGACCAAGTGCTCGAAAATGAGAATGGAAGAGATGTCTGCTGGATGGTCAGCGTGGACATGATGGGCTGAAGGATCTGGATGCTGTAAAAACTCTGATTATGACAAACAGGATTCAATCTCTCAGTGAAAGAAAAGATGAACTGTTATTGATCAATGGGGTAAGTCACTGTCTGACACCAAGAACATTGCACAGTGACAAAAGCCAATGAACAGAGAGAGAGGTGGGAATGGACCTCTGGATAGGGGTTAATACCTCCCTCCCAAAGAGAGCTTGATGGGCAGCCATTTAATTGGGTAGGAGTGTGACAGAGTAGGACCCTGCTCTCTTCTTGCTTTCACTCTGAATAAAGCTTTGTGTGCGGCACGGTGGCACAGTGGTTAGCACTGCTGCCTCACAGCGCCTGAGACCCGGGTTCAATTCCCGACTCAGGCGACTGACTGTGTGGAGTTTGCACGTTCTCCTCGTGTCTGCGTGGGTTTCCTCCGGGTGCTCCGGTTTCCTCCCACAGTCCAAAGATGTGCGCGTCAGGTGAATTGGCCATGCTGAATTGCCCCTAGTGTTAGGTGAGGGGTAGGTGTAGGGGTGTGGGTGGGTTGCGCTTCGGCGGGTCGGTGTGGACTTGTTGGGCCGAAGGGCCTGTTTCCACACTGTAAGTAATCTAATCTTTCTCATTCTGTTATTGACTGAAACCTTTCACCTGCTCATGAATGGGTTTGATCCTGCCAGTGAACAAAGAACAAAGAAAATTTACAGCCCAGGAACAGGCCCTTTGGCCCTCCAAGCCTAAGCCGATCCAAACCTACTGTCTAACCTGTTGCCCAATTCCTAAGCATCTGCATCCCTGTGCTCCCCATCTACTCATGCATCTGTTCAGACACAACTTAAATGAATCTCCCATGCCTGCCTCTACCACCTCTGCTGGCAACACATTCCAAATGCCCACCACCCTCTGTGTGAAGTACTTGCCGTGTGTATCCCCCTTAAACTTTCACATCTTACCTTGAAAGTGTGACCTCTTGTTATTGAATCCTTCACCCTGGGAAAAGCTTGTCTCTACCCACCCTGTCTACACCTTCATGATTTTGTAAACCTCAATCAGGGCCCACATCAATCTCCTTTTTTCTAATGAAAATAAACCTAACCTACTCAACCTCTCTTCATAGCTATCACCTTCCATACCAGGCAACATCCTCATAAACCTTCTCTGTACCCTCTCTAAAGCGTCCAGAACTGTACACAGTATTCTAAATGAGGCTGAACCAATGTCTTGTACAATTTTAACATGTATTGCCAGCTCTTATACTCAATACCCCGTCCAATGAAGGCAAGCATACTATATGCCTTCTTGACCACTCTATCCACTTGTGCAGCCACCTTCAGGATACAATGGACCTGCACTCCCAGATCTCTCTGCCCATCAACTTTTCCCAAGGCTCTTCCATTCATTGTATAATTCGCTCTAGAATTAGACTTGCCTAAATGCATTACCTCACATTTGTCTGGATTGAAATCCATCTGCTACTTTTCTGCCCAACTCTCCAGCCTATCTATATCCTCCTGTATTCTCTGACAGTCCTCTATGCTTTCTGCTACTCCACCAATCTTCATGTCATCTGCAAACTTCCTGATCATACCAACAGTGCCCTCTTCCAGATCATTTATGGATATTACAAACAACAGTGGCCCCAACACTGACCCCTGTGGAACACCACTGGTCACCTTTCTCCATTTTGAGAAACTCCCTTCAACCATTACTCTCTGTCTTCTGTTGCTCAACCAGTTCTTTATCCACCTCGCTAGAACACCCTGCACACCATGTGACTTCACTTTCTCCATTAGTCTACAATGGAGAACCTTATCAAACGCCTTACTAAAGTCTATGTATATGACATCAACAGCCCTTCCTTCATCTAACAACTTGCTCACTTCCTCGAAGAACTCTATTAAGTGGGTAAGGCACAATCTCCCCCACATAAAACCATGTTGCCTATTACTGATAAGCTCATTCTTTTCTAAATATAAATAGATCCTATCCCTCAGTACCCTCTCCAGCAACTTCCCTACTACCGACGTCAGGCTCACTGGTCTATAGTTACCGGAATATACCTACTACCCTTCTTGTACAGGGGGACAGCATGAGCAACCCTCCAGTCCTCCGGCACCTCACCTGTATTTAAGGATGCTACAAAGATATCTGTCAGGGCCCCAGCTATTTCCTCTCTCACCTCCCTCAGCAACCTGGGATAGACCCCATCTGACCCGTGGGGATTTGTCTACCTTAATAACCTCTATCCTACCCAACACATCTTCCCTACTTATGCCAACGTGATCCAGACTAATCAAAATTCTATCTCTAATCTCAAGATTCATCATGTTCCTCTCCTCAGTGAACATTGCTGCAAAGTAATCATTCAGAATCTCACCCATTCTCTCAGGTTCGGCGCACAGCCTTCCTTCATTATCCTTCAGTGGACCAATTCTTTTCTCTAGTTACCAACTTGCTTCTTATGTAAGAATAAAATGCTTTGGGATTCTCCTTAATTCTGCTCACTAAAGCTATTTCATGACCCCTTTTAGCCCGCTTGATTCCTCGTTTAAGACTTGTCCTACTCTTCCGATATTCCTCCAGGCCCCGTTCTGTTCTTAACTGCCTGAACCTTATGTACTCTTCCGTTGTCCTCTTGGCTAGTTGTACAATTTCTCCTGTCATCCATAGTTCACAAAATTTGCCCTTCCTATTCTTTGCCTTCACCGGGACATGCCTATCCTGCTCTATCTTTAACCTATCTTTGAAAGCCTCCCACATCTCAAATGTGGACTTCCCTTCAAATAGCTGTGTCCAATCCACATTTCCCAGCTCCTGCCTAATTTTGATATAATTGGCCTTGGCCCAGTGTAGTACTCTTCCCTTAGGACCACTCTCTTCGTTATCTACCAGCATTCTAAAACTTACAGAATTGTGGTCAGTGTTCCCAAAGAAATCCCCCACCGCAACTTCTACCACCTGGCCTGGGTCATTTCCCGGTACCAGGTCCAATATGGCCCCTTCCCTCATTGGACTATTGACATACTGCTCTAGAAAACTCTCCTGGACGCTTCTTACAAATTCTACCCCATCCAGACCTCTGACGCTAAGTATATCCCAGTCAATGTTGGGAAAATTAATATCTCCGATCACCACTACCCTATTGCCTCTACATCTTTCCATAATCTGTTTACCTATTTGTTGTTCTACCTCACCCTCACTGTTGGGAGGCCTGTAATACAGCCCCAACAATGTAACCGCACCCTTCTTATTTCTCAGCTCCACCCATAATGCCTCACTACCCACGACCTCCATAGTGTCCTCCTTTAGCACAGCCATGATATCGTCCCTGACCAGCAATGCAACTTCACCCCCCTTTTACTTCCTTCCGTGTCCTGTCTGAAGCGTCTATATCCTGGAACATTTAATCGCCAATCATCATGCCCTTCCTTCAACCAAGTCTCTGTGATTGCAATAACGTCATACTCCCAGGCACCAATCCAAGCCCTAAGTTCATCTGCCTTACACACTATACTCCTTGCATTACAGTAGATGCATTTCAGATCACCAGATTTTTTGCATCCATCTGCTCTCTGCCTACTCTTTCCTTTATTAATGCTATCTTCATAACTCTTACGGTCTCCAGTCTCCAACTCACTGCCTACTTATTTTCTCTTCTGGTTCCCAGTCCCCTACCACATTAGTTTAAAACTCCCCCAAGGACATCGGTTCCAGTCTGGTTCAGATGTAGACCGCCCATTTTGTAATAGTCCCACCTTCCTCAGAACTGGTCCCAATGTATGACAAATCTGAACCCCTCCCTCCTACACCATCTCTCAAGCCACGTGTTCATCCTGCCTATTTTTTCATTTCTACACTGGCTAACACGTGGCACTGATAGTAATCCCGAGCTCACTACCTTTGAGTTCCTCCTCTTTACCTCCTAGCTCCCTGGATTCTTCTTCCTGCTATTAATGCAGCAGGAACTGAGAGCTGGCTCAACAACGTGGAGCAAACCTGCACAACATCATCTCTGGGCTCCAATGGGTAGACTCTTTTGAACAAAAGTGCTCAGTGCCTGGAATTGAGGGACTTGGCACCAAAACATCCTCATCAAAGATCAGCACCTTCCAAACCCACAACCACTTCCATCTAGAAGGACAACAGCAGCAGATACATGGGAACATCATCAGCTTCAAATTCTCTCCATACCATTCAACATCTTGATTTGGAAGTATATCACCATCCCTTCACTGTTGCTGGGTCAGAATCCTGGAATTCCCTTCCTAAGGGCATTGTGGGTCAACCCACAGCACATGGACTGTAGTGGTTCAAGAAGGCAGCTCATACCTACCTTTTCAAAGGGCAACATTAAATGCTGTCCCAGCCAGCAACACCCACATCCCACAAACAAATTAATAAAAGACAAAGGGTTCTGCTCAGAATCATCCCCACTACTGCCACCTCCCTGTCCACTCCATCTCCAAGTGTCACCTCCCTAGACGTCACTCACCAGTGCCTGGAATCCAATGCTGATCCTAAGCATCAGGACGAAGTTGTACCAGAAACATCCACTGCTTGTCTACTGTGGATTTCAGTATCTGCAGTTCTCTTTGTCTCTGTCATCCTTAAGAGCTGCCAGTCACTGGCATTGGTTAGTGATGCACTTTCAAATAAATATTTAGGATCTTTCCCCACAACTCTCAGACCAATAGAAGAACATGGATGATGGTAAGGTTTGGGAAGGGTATGTTGATATTCTAGGGCATGCCACTATTAAAAAGGAAGCAATGCTTGTTGTCTCGAATAATATTAAATTTGAGAAAGCCCCAAGGGCTGATGGGATCTACCACAGGATATTGAGGGAGACGAATTCTGGGACCTTGACAGAAATCTTTGTATCCTCTTTAGCCACAGGCAAGATCCCAGAAGATTGGAGTATAGTCAATGTTGCTCCTTTGTTTAAGAAAGGTAACAGGGATAATCCTGGAAATTATAGGCAGGCGAGCCTTACATCACTGGTTGGGAAGATTATTAGAGAAAGATTCTGAGAGACAGGATTTACTTGCATTTGGAAAAGAATGGACTTATTAGGGATAGTCAACATGACTTTGTTTGGGGGGAGGTCTTATCTCACAAATTTGATTGAGTTTTTTGAGGAAGTGACAAAGATGATAGATGAGGGAAAGGCAGTGAATGTTGTCTATATTGACTTTATTATAGAATCCTTACAGTGCAGAAGCAGGCATTTCAGCCCAACAAGTCCACATTGATTCTCCAAGGTGTATCCCACCCAAACCCATTCCCCTACCCTATTACTTAGTATTTCCCATGACTAATGCACCCTAACTTACACATCCCTGAACACTATGGACAAATTAGCATGGCCAATTCACCTAACCTGCACATTTTTGGACTGTGGGAGGAAACCAGAACATCCAGAGGAAACCCACACAGACACAGAGAGAATGTGCAAACTCCACACAGACAGTTGCCTGAGGATGGAATTGAACCTGGATCCCTGGTGCTGTGAGGCAGCAGTGCTAACCACTGGGCCACCGTGTCTAACAAAACATTGAAAAGGTCCCTCATGATAGGCTGGTCCACAAGTTTAAGTCACATGGGATCCACTATGACTTGGTAAGTTGGAAACAAAATTGGCTTGGTCATAGAAGACAGAGGGTAGTTGTGTTTTTCTGTCTAGAGGTCTGTGACCAGTGGTGTTCCACAAGGATTAGTACTGGGACCTTTCATGTTTGTAATATATATATAAATGATTTGAATGAAAATGTAGGCAGTCTGATTAGTAAGTTTGTAGGTGACATGAAAATTGGTGGAACTGCAGATAGTGAGGAGGGTTGTCAAAGAGTACAGCAGGAAAGAGGTCAGGTGGAAAGTTAATCAGAGAAATGGCAGAAGGAGTTTAATCTGGATAAGTGGGAGGTGATGTATTTCAGGAGGGCAAATACAAAGGAAATGTATACAGTAAATGATAGGATCCTTTGATGCATTGAAATACAGCGGGATCTCGGGGGCAAGTCCATAGCTCCCTGTAAGTGGCAACACAAGTGGATAACGGGTAAAGAAGGCATAGGTATTCTTGCCTTCATCAGTCAGGGCACTGAGATTAAAAATTGGTAAATTGTGATGCAGCTGAATAAAACTTTAGTTAGACCACATTTGGAGTATTATGTGCAGTTCTGGTCACCACACTATGGGAAAAATATTGAAGCTTTGGAAAGGGTGCAGAAGGGGTTTACCAGAACGTTGCCTGGATTGGAGTATATTAGCTATAAGGGGAGGTTAAAAAACTTAGATTGTTTTCATTAGATTGTCAGAGGCTGAGGGGCAACCTGATAGCAATGTAGAAAATTGTGAAGCAGAGATAGGGTGGGTAGTCAGTGTTTCTTTTCCAGTGTGGAAATATCAATTACTCGGTGGCATTGGTTTAAAATGAGAGGGGAAATATGGGAGGCAGGTCTTTGTTTACACAGAGAGTGATGGGTGACTGGAAAGCATTGCCAGGGAAGGTGGTAGAAACAGAGATAACAGAAACACCTAAGAGACATTTAGACAGATACATGAACAGGCAGGAATAGAGAAATATGGACCATGTGCAGGCAATTGGATTAGTTTAGAATAGCATCATGGTCAGCACACATTTGGTGGGCCGAAGGGCCTATTCCTGTGCTGTACTGTTGTATGTTCTAACAGCAGTGTGCTCCAAGCTGGCATCACACCCAATGCCAGTTGTAAAGCAGTTTCCTACCTGTCCACTGGTGATTTCAGTAAAGCAGTACCCAAACACAGACTCTGCATCCAATCGGGGGTCAGCAGTGAGAGGTCCCTGGCGCTCCTGTGGTGTCCGGTTTTGTGGTTCTCTCTGAGATGTTGGCTCCTGGACGTGGAGCTGAGCAGAATTTGTGTGTTTCTCTCCGACCACTTGTGTGACCTGATGAACCTTCACCGAGACTTCAGGAGGATGCTGGACTCGGAGATTAACGATTGACGGAATCAGTCGGTCTGCTGGAATCAGCACATTATTTGCAGTTAGAGATCACCGTCCAATGAGGAGTGCAGCAATAAATCAATGTGCAATGAGGGCACAGGGTAATGAATCACTGTGTAATGAAGGAGCAGAATAAAGGGCAATATCCAATGGGAGAACAGAGGAATGAATCATTGATCAATGGGGTCAGAAATCAGACAATACCATCCCTTGGGAGGACTGCTCACCTGTGGTAGAGCTGTGAAAGAAAGAGTAAGGGTAAATTTTCCAATACAATTACATCAGTTATCGATAGGGTTGTTTGGTACAGACAGGGAAGTGAGGAATATCAAATAAAATTAGAAACTTAATCAGGAAACCTATTTGAAAGCTACTGATACTGAGACAGGTAAAGATAAAGGGAGATGGTGAAAGAGTGGGGTTAATCAATGACAAAATGGATGCGCTAATTCTATTTTCTCTTCTAAGAATTGGGATTGCTGTTAGATTAGACCATAAACTTTTAAAGCTGAAACTAGCGTACACTAGACTACATATTGACTGATGATCCTCAGCCCTCTCTCTTGTTCACATAGAAAGCTTTTCTAATTCCACAGGATATGCAGCACAGACACAGGCCATTCAGCTCAGTCTCTGCAGATTCAATTCGAACCTCCTCCCATTTTTTCTCATCTCAAACTTGAAAGGGCTCAGAAAAGACTTACAGGGATGTTGCCAGGATTGGAGGGCTTGAGTTATATGGAGAGGCTGAACAGGCTCTCAGAAGTATTGGCGGCTGAGAGTGGCCTTATAGAGGTTTATAAAATCATGAGGGGCATGGATAGAGTGAATAGTCAAGGTCTTTTTCCCATGAAAAGGGGAGTCCAAAACTAGTCAGTATAAGTTTAAGGTGAGAAAGGAGAGATTTAAAAGAGACCTGAGGGGCAATGTTTTCACACAAAAGGTAGTGCGTGTATGGAATTAGCTGCCATAGGAAGGGGTGGAGGTGAGTACAATTACAACATTTCAAAGGCATCTGGATAGGTACATGAGTAGGAAGGGTTTAGAGGGATGTAGGTCAAATGCTGGCAAATAGGACTAGATTAATTTAGGATATCTGGTTGGTATTGATGAGTTAGACTGAAGGGTTTGTTTCCATGCTGTACAAATCTATGACTATAGTATGTAAATGTACCTATCAGAGAAGGAGCAAACCTCAATTCTCTTTTTGGAAATTAGGTAGGGCAAGTGACTGAAGTGTTAGTAGGAGAACACTTTGGGAGAAGTGATCATAATTCTACAAGTTTTTGTAGAATAGTTATGGAAAAGGATAAGTCTTCCATAAAAGTTTAAGTTCTTAACTGGAGTAAGGCCAATCTTAATAGTATGAGACAAGAACTTTCAAACATTGATTAGAGAAGACCGTATGCAGGTAATGGGATAACTGACAAGTAGGGGGCTTTCAAAAGTGTGGTAACGAGGGTTTGGAGGCATCATGTTCCAGTTAGAGTGAAGGGTAAAACTGGTAAGAGTAGGGAACAATTGATGAATGAAGGTATTGAGGTTCTAGTGAAGGATAAGAAAGAATCATACATTAGATATAAGCAAAAGGTATCAACTGAACCTCTTGAAGAGTAAAAAGAGTGTAGGGCATTCTTAAGAGGAAAATCCGGAGGGAAAAGGAGGGATACGAGATTGCCTTGGCAGATAAGGTTAAGGATAATCCAAAGAGATTCTACAAGTGCATTAAGAGCAAAAGATCAATGAGGTTGTCTCTGTGCTGAACCTCAGGAGAAGGGAGAGATACCAAATGAATATTTCATGTCAGTTTTTACAGTGGAGAAAGAAATGAAGGTTAGAGAACTCGAAGAAAAAAATATAGATGCTTTGAAAACAATTCACATTACAGAAGAAAAGGTGCTGGAGGTCTCAGAAAACAACAGATCTCCAGGATCTGACCAAGTGAATCCCAGGATGTTAGGGAAGAAATTGTGGGGCCTCCAGCAGAAATATTTGTATCAGCAATAACCACAGGTGAGGTGCCAAAGGATTGGAGGGTGGCTAAAGTGCCTTTATATAAGAAAGGCTGTCATAAGGAGAAGCTTGGGAAATATGGATCTGTGAGCCTGATATCAGAGGAGGATAAATGGTTGGAGGTGAATCTGAAAGATAGGATTTACATGCATTTGGAGAGGCAATGACTGATTGGGGATGGTCAGCATGGTTTTGTGTGAGGGAAATTATGTTTCACAAACTTGGTTGAGTATTCTGAGGAAGTATAAAAAACAGTTGATGATGGTAGAGGGTAGATGTTGTTTACATGGTTTTTAATAAAGCCTTTAACGAGATTCTGCATGGTAGATTAATTAGTAAAGTTGGATCACATGGGATTCAGGGTGAACTTGTTAAAGAATACAAAATTGGCTTTATGATAAGAGACAGAGTGTGGCCGTGGTGGGTTGTTTCTCTGACTGGAGTCCTGTGACCAATGGGGTTCCACAGGGATTGGTAATGGGTCCACTTTTGTTTGATATTTATATAAATGATTTAGATGAGAATATAGGAGGCATGGTTAGTAAGCTTGCAGATGACACAAAAATGGTGGACAGTGAAGAAGGTTATCTACAATTACAAAGAGATCTTGATCAATTGGGCCAATGGGCTGAGGAGTGGCAGATGGAGTTTAATTTGGATAAATGTGAGGCATTGCACTTTGGTAAAACAAACAAGGGCATGATTATACAATTAAAAGTAGGGCCTTGGGTTGGGTGGTAGAACAGAGAGACATGGGGTTCAGGTACATAATTCTTTGAAATTTACATCACAGGTAAACAGGGTAGTTAAAAAGGTATTTTGCACAATTGCCATTGTAGCTCAGACCTTTGAGTATAGGAGTTGGGATGTCATATTGAGTTGGTACAGGACAACGTGAAACCTCTTTTTGAAGTACTGCGATGGGAAGGATATTATTAAATTGGAGAGAGTTCAGAAAATATTTACTAGGATGTTGCCAGGAATGGAGGGTTTGTGGTATAAAACTAAGTTGGGATTTTTTTCACTGGAGTGTAGGAGGTTGAGGAGTGACCTCATTGGAGGTTTACAAAATCATGAGGGACACAGATAAGATGAATAACAAGGGTCTTTTTTTAGGATGGAGGAATTCTGTGGAGAGGAGAAAGTTTTAAAAAGGACATGAGGGGCAACCTTTTTTTGATGCACAGGGAATGGTTTGTGTGTGGAATGAACTTCCGCAGGAAGTGGTGGATGCAGGTACAGTTACAACAGTGGAAAGACATTTGGGTAAGTTCATGAATAAGAAATGTTTGGAGGGATATTGATCAAACATAGGCAGGTGGGACTAGTTCAGTTTGGGATTGTGGTTGGTGTGGACTACAGTCATAAAAATGTATAGCATGGAAACAGACCCTTTGGTCCAACTCGTCCATGCTGACCAGATATCTTAACTTAATCGAGTCCCATTTGGCAGCACTTGGCCCATATCCCTCTAAACCTTTCCTATTCATATACCCAACCAGATGTCTTTTAAATGTGGCAATTGTACCAGCCTCCACCACTTCCTCTGGCAGCTCATTCCATACATGCACCACTCTCTGAGTGAAAAAGTTGCCCCTTAGATCCCTCTCATATCTTTTCCCTCTCACCCAAGCCTATGCCCTCTAGTTCTGGACTCCCCCACCCCAGGGAAAAGACTTTGTCTATTTAACCTACCCATGCCACTCATGATTTTATAAACCTCTATAAGGTCACCCCTTAGTCTACAATGTTCCAGGGAAAACAGCCCCGGCCTATTCAGCTTCTCCCTGTAGCTCAAATCTTCCAACCCTGGTAACATCCTTGTAAATCTTTTTTGAACCCTTTCAAGTTTCACAACATCCTTCTGATAGAAAGGAGACCAGAATTGCCTGCAATATTCGAAGAGTGGCCTAACCAACGTGATGCATAGCTGTAACATGACCTTCCAACTCCTGTACTCAATACTCTGACCAAAAAAGGAAAGCATACCAAATGCCTTCTTCACTGTCCTATCTACCTGCGACTCTACTTTCAAAGAGCTATGAACCTGGACTCCAAGGTCTATTTGTTCAGCAATACTCCCCAGGACCTTACCAGTAAGTGTACATGTCCTGCTCTGATTTGCCTTTCCAAAATGCAGCACCTCACATTTCTCCAAATTAAAATCCAAATTACCTGCCACTCCTCAGCCCATTAGCCTATTTGATCAAGATCCCAATGTACTCTGAGGTAACCTTCTTTGCTGTCCACTACACCTCCAATTTTGGTGTCATCTGCAAACTTACTAACTATACTAGATAGACCGAAGAGTCCATTTCCATGCAGTATGACTCCATGATACTCTCTATTGGATTGAGTTGACAGTTAACTGCCAAGTTAAGTCTGTAAACTGGAAAACCCAAAGATTGATAGACCATACCAAACAGCCCATCCCTTCAGGAAACACAGTTGGTCAGGCAGTATCTGAGGAGCAGGCAAATTGACATTTTGAGCATAACCCTTCATGAGGACCTCATTCTTGATGCTGGGCTTATGCTCGAAACGTTGATTCTCCTGTTCTTCAGCTGCTGCCTGACCAGTTGTGCTTTTCCAGCACCACACTCTTTGACTCTGATCTCCAGCATCTGCTGCCCTCATTTTCTCCCAGCCCATCCCTTCAGCCTTTATACTAATTGTATCCAGTCACACAACACCAGGTTTTAGTCCAACAGGTTTAGAGTCATAGGGATGTACAACATGGAAACAGATCTTTCGATCCAACCCATCCATGCCGACCAGATATCCCAACCCAATCTAGTCCCACCTGCCAGCACCCGGCCCATATCCCTCCAAACCCTTCCTATTCATATATCCATCCAAATGCCTCTTAAATGCTGTAATTGTACCAGCCTCCACCACATCCTCTGGCAGCTCATTCCATACACGTACCACCCTCTGCATGAAAAAGTTGCCCCTTAGGTCTCTTCTATATCTTTCCCCTCACACCCTAAACCTATGCCCTCTAGTTCTGGACTCCCTGACCCCAGGGAAAAGACTTTATCTATTTATCCTATCCATGCCCCTCATAATTTTGTAAACCTCTATAAGGTCACCCCTCAGCCTCCAACACTCCAGGGAAAACAGCCCCAGCCTGTTCAGCCTCTCCCTATATCTCAAATCCTCCAACCCTGGCAACATCCTTGTGAATCTTTTCTGAACCCTTTCAAGTTACACAACATCTTTCCGATAGGAAGGAGAGCAGAATTGCACGCAATATTCCAACAGTGGCCTAACCAATGTCCTGTACAGCCACAACATGACCTCCCAACTCCTGTACTCAAGGTTTGTTGGAAGCACTAGCTTTTGGAGCGCTGCTCCTTCATCAGGTAGCTGTGGAGCAGGACCATAAGACATCCTGGTCCAATAGCCAACTGATGAAGGAGCAGCGCTCCGAAAGTTAGTGCTTCCAAATGGACTATAACCTGGTGTTGTGTGATTTTTAACTTTGTCCAACAACCCCCCTCCCCCGCCCCCCCCCCCCGAATGCTGGCTCCTCCACATCATGTACCTAATCAGCCCATGTTCTCAAAATTAAAATATAGTCTCCAACATTAGATGTGATTCCATTATTGGACATTTGCTAAATAATGCTGGGTGTGGAATAGGTGACTACCATTCACTGGTTCTTTTCTGAGACCAAATCCTTGACCAATTAGAGTCAGCTTGCCTGATTTAAATTTAAACAACAAACTTTTAATTAACTGTCAATCATTACGTACCTGGTGTATGGCAACAGCGTGACCATCTACTTACCATCAAACTAGCATTTGACCCTTATGGTAAAACATGTCATTTACTGATATTCTTACAAAATGTTCTGAGTGCAAAGCAAAAGGCTTTGTTAAAATGTGGCTTTTTTTGTCCAATACTCTAGTTCTACTGTAACAAATAATAGTCTTAAAAAGAACCCTAGGGATACAGAACTTGGAGAAGTTTATAAAGGTGAATTTCAGAAGTTAATGTCCTCACAGCTGAAGGCAGTCACTAAAGCTACCATACTTCAAGTAAACGATATGAATATCAAAGGTAAACATTGAAGGAATGTGATTGTCTGTCGGGTAGGAAGGCTGGAGGAGGGGGGGAGATAGGGAGTGACAAGGCCATAAAGAAATATATTTTCCAATTATTTATGTGCCTGCTACTCTTTATAGTGGCACATTAAAGCATTTCAGTCTGTTTCTCACAGCCTTCTGTGTCTGGTTCCTTACAAAGCAGTTTCAAATCTGTACAATAATCTTACAATACCCTGTAAACTCCAACAATGTTTCCCGTTGTGTGCTTGTTTAGGTGACAATTACATACTCCAGGACAAGATTAATGTTCTGACTGGCCAAACATTAAAAATATTAAAATGACGATAGACGGGTTTATTAAATGGTTTTTGTTAAGTATTATTGCGCCTGGAAGCAAGTGAACTTGTGCTTGGCCCTCAGGAGGCTGATTAACAGCCAAACAATCACTCCCAGTTTGTTCTCCACAGTGACCTAGCTATTTAAAATTGCCAGTTTCTATCCCTTTCTCAGAATCCCAGTTTCTATAATGACTGCACATTAAATCAATAAACTTTCTACTGGAGATGTCCTTTTGTTTCGACCAATTTAAAATAATTGAACTCCTATGTGGCCAGTAAAATGTAAGTTTTCCATTCTGCCATTTGCAGTGGACACCTCGACCTCTTAGATGCAGAAACACTGTGCTCCTAAAACTTAAAACTGACCACACAATATTCCAGACTTGGCTCTTCACCTCAACTCCAAACTGTCCAAGATGCCATTACCCAAGTGGCAAGCAGATTCCATCGCAAAATGAAACAAGATTATGTTTAGTTTAGCGATGGAGAGGGATAGGTATGTGACACAGAGCAAGAGTTATAGATAGGGGGAAGGGCAATTATAATGTGATTAGGCAAGACTTAGGAGGCATAGAATGGGGTAGCAAAATGCAGAGGATAGGGACAATCAAAATGTAGAGCTGGTTTAAGGAACACATATTGCGTGTCTTTGATAGGTTTGTCCCTGTCAGGCAAGGAGGAAGTGATAAGGTAAAGGAACCATGGTTTACTAAAGAAATTGCATCTCTTGTTAAGCAGAAGAGGGAGGCTCATGTGACATTGAGGCGAGATGGTTCACATGAGGCGATGGAGAGTTACAGATTAGTTAGGAAGGATTTAACGAGAGAGTTAAGTAGAGCGAGGAGGGGACATGAGCAGTCTTTAGCAGGTAGAATAAAGGAGAACCCTAAAGCTTTCTATAGATATGTGAGGAATAAAAGGATGACTAGGGTAGGAATAGGGTCTGTCAAAGACAGAAGGGGGAAGTTGTGTGTGGACCCTGTGGAGATCAGAGAGGTGCTAAATGAATATTTCTCATCTGTTTTCACGCAGGAAAAGCAGTATATTGTAGTGGAGAAGACTGAGATATGGGCTATTAGACTAGAAAGGATTGAGGTTAGTAAGGAGAAGGCGTTATCAATTCTAGAAGGTGTGAAAGTAGATAAGTCCCTTGGGCCGGATGGGATGTTTCCAAGAATTCACTGGGAAGTGAGGGAGGAGATGGCCGAGCATTTGCCCTTGATCTTTGAGTCTTCATTGTCTACAGGTTTAGTACCAGAGGACTGGAGGATTGCAAATGTTGTGCCCTTGTTCAAGAAGGGAGTTAAAGATGACCCAGATAATTATAGACCAGTGAGCCTTACGTCTGTTGTAGGAAAGGTTTTGGAAAAGATTATAAGAGATAGGATTTATAATCATCTAGCAAAGAACAATTTGTTTGGAAATAGTCAACATGGACTCGCCAAGTGTAGGTCATGTCTCACAAACCTCACTGAGTGTTTTGAGAAGGTGATCAAGCATGTGGATGAGGGTAGGGCAGTTGACGTGGTGTACATGGACTTCAGTAAAGCCTTTGATAAGATTCCATTTGGTAGGTCTTTGGTTTAGGCATAGGATTAAAGGTGATTTACCAGTCTGGATTAGAAACTGGCTTTCTGTAAGAAGGCAACAAGTGGTGGTTGATGGAAAATATTCAGGCTGGGGTCCGGTTACTAGTGGTGTGCCACAAGGATTTGTTTTGGGACCACTGCTGTTTGTCATTTTTATAAATGACTTGAACGCAGGCATAGGTGGATGGATTAGTAAATTTGCAGTTGATACTAAAATCAGTGGAGTGGTGGACAGTGAGGAAGAATGTTACAGGTTGCAGGGGGACTTGGATAAACTGGAGAATTAGGCTGAGAGGTGGCAAATGGCATTCAATGCAGTTAAATGTGAGGTGATTCACTTTGGGAAGAATAACAGGAAGGCAGAGTACTGGGTCGATGGAAAGATTCTTGGTAGTGTGGATGTGTAGGGGGATCTTGGTGTCCATGTACATAGATCCCTGAAAGTTGCCACCCAGGTTGATAGTGCTGTTAAGAAGGCATACGGTATGTTAGGTTTTATTAGTAGAAGGATTGAGTTCTGGAGCTGTGATGTCATGTTGCAACTGTACAAAATGCTAGTACAACCACACTTGGAATATTGTGTACGGTTCTGGTCACCCCATTAAGGATGTGGAAACATTGGAAAAGGTGCAGAGGAGATTTACCAGGATGTTGCCTGGTCTGGAGGGAAGGTCTTATGAGGAAAAGCTGAAGGACTTGGGTCTGTTCTCATTGGAGAGAAGAAGGCAAAGTGGATTTAATAGAGACATACAAGGTGATCAGAGGATTAGATAGGGTAGACAGTGAGACAGTGAGATAGGGTAGACAGTGAGAGTCTTTTTCCTCGGATGATGACATCTGCTTGTACGAGGGGGCATAACTACAAATCGAGGGGTGATAGATTTAAGACAGATGTCAGAGGCAGGTTCTTCACTCAGTGGTAAGGGTGTGGAATGCCCTACCTGCCAATGTAGTTAACTCAGCCACATTAGGGAGGTTTAAACAATCCTTTGGAAAAGCACATGGATGTTGATGCGATAGTGTAGGGCGATGGGCTTTGATTAGTTCACAGGTCGGTGCAACATCGAGGGCTGAAGGGCCTGTTCTGCACTGTATTATTCTATGGTCTGTGTTTGCAGAGAGGGTGAAGAGCTGAAGAATTCTCTATCTTTCCCAGACATGTCTCCTGCTGGGATACATCCCTTCTCCTGCTGGGATGCGGTTGTAGGTAAAGTCTGCTAGAAAGTCTTTTGCTACCTCACTTCAGTGCTCATCTTTAATGTATGAGCTCAGGGGGTGAGTGTTAGCAGCCTTTTCAAGTGTTGAGGAATTGCAGAACATCATTACATATAAACTTTATAAACATATAAACATTATATATAAACATTATATATGTACTTTCTGCACCAAGGCTCAATGGATTCTGAGCAGGAGTGAGAACCTTCGCAGACATTTCCCTTCCTTAAAGTAGGGACTATCAATACTCCTGAAACTGAGATTAGGTCATTTTGCTCCAGGAGTGAAATCTGGGAAATGGGTCTAACTCTATCAATAAATATCAATCATTATAAAATCTGAGAATTGTAAATGTTTTGCTGAGGAATTCAGGAGCTTCATGAGTCTGTGTTCCAGTTTCTCTCCTAAGTCCATACCTTTATTTAATTATTTCATTTTGTTCTTGTTCAGTAACTATGATTTTCTCTTAAAGATTGTGACTGACTCAGTTTATGATAAGGCACTCTATTCTGGCAAAATTTCTACGGAGTGTATTATTTCCAATTATACTGCATTTGGTGCACTTACTGTATTTCCACTAGTCTTGATATTTATCTCTCTGTGACCATCAGGTTGTGAAGAAAAGAGAAGCTCCCAGTGGTCTCTGATGTGCGGCCTGCCACAGCATTGACCCATTTCTGTCCCCAGGCTTCAACTGGACTGAGCCAGTCAATTCTTCAATGTCCTTGATCTTTACAACTCATGTAGCATTTGATGAAATGACACTTGAACATCTGAATATATCAAATTGAAACTAATCCTTTGACTATTTTCTTTGCTCATAACATAGATAACAAATTTAATTATACTTGTCAATTTGACCTGCCCTTTTATAAATCTCTCCCGAGTGCAGCCAAAAGGTTTCCATGGTGTTATTATAGATTATGGCCCTTCACTGGTTTCCATATAACTGATACAAAATGCCAAATAAAACAGAAATGCTGGAAAGACATACATCAGAATCTGGACAATTTACAGGGAAAAAGAGGATCAGCATTGCTCAGTTTACAGGTTTAATGAGAAATGCCCCTGACTCTGGTTAGAGATTTCATCTCCGCCTCCAATTTCCTGCTCATCAAGTTCCCACTCCCAGTTTGGATAGTCTTTCTTTTACGAAAGTACAAAGACAAATTGTATTTGTTTTAAAAGTTGCTTTTTTTCAGAAGTGACCTGGAGAGTAATCTCCAATTCTTGCAGACTAGGCCATTCCTACTGACCAATCAGCAAAGTTTTAAATGAGAGAGATGTGAATTACTGAACACACCACAGCAGACAGTTCTGAAGCTGTGGGGCGGCATGGTGGCTCAGTGATTAGCACTGCTGCCTCATAGCACCAGGTACCTGGGTTCGATTCCACCTCAGGCATTTGTCTGTGTGGAGTTTCTCATGATATCTGCATTGGTTTCCTCCCACAATCCAAACATGTGCAGGTTGGTTGAACTGGCCATGCTAACTTGCCCATAGCATCCAGGGATGTGGAGACTAGGTGGATTAAGCATGGGAAATGCAGGGTTAGGGGGATGGGGTGGGATGTTCTTTGGAAGGTCAGTGTGGATTCAATGGGTCAAATGGCCTGCCTCCACACTATTGGGATTCTGTGATAGTTGAACATGGTAAATTTGGGGACATAATGTGAATATATATATGGTGGATCCTGAACTATTTCCACAGCAAGGAAGTCAGTGCAAACTCTGACTGACTCAATCAACGCACTGGGCATGGAGCCTAGCAAAGCCCTGTTCCCCCTGGTCAAATCGGAAGCTATATGAGGAGGGCAAACCCCTCAGTTAAAATAAAAAAAAAGCAGGTATTCAATAGTTTGTTCAAGAATATTCACTGTCTGCATCATAACATCACCAAAATTATTATTAGCCTGATTTGTCAAATTTGCATTTAATCTGAAACAATGAAGAAGAATCAATCCTCCACCTTAACAAAATTTAAACAACAATTTCTGTTGTGAGGAAGCTTCTCTTACTTTGGTTTGAAAGCTGTTGGTTGGAGAGTGGAAGAGTGTATACTGTTTCCACCCGTGGTTTACGGTGTCGATCTGGGTTTACTGTTGGGAAACTGTCAGGAACCTGACTGCTGCTGGCTGACCGGGTGGAGATCTGACAGAATTTCCCGGTGAACCCAGGTGGGCAATGGCAACGATCCTTCCGTACGCACACTCCCCCATTCTGGCACTGAAGCAGACAGAGGACTGGAAGGAAAGAAATCATGTTACATCCGTAGAAACAAGTTAACATCATCAGGAAAGTCTAAATCACAAAAACTTAAATTCTCCTCTTGCCTGGGAATTACTGACTCTTCGAGGAATGCAGAAACTAACGGAGTTAAAATCCTTCACTCAAGCAGAAAACTGTCTTGGGAATGTATGCATTGGAACAGAAGGAGGCCATTCAGCCCCTTAAGCTCTCAAGTTGATCAGGTCTTGGTTGGTCCGTGACATAACTCCATATACCCAAGCTGTTCCCCATTCTCCTTAGCATCAATCTGAAAATTTATAATTAATAATTTACACAGAATACACTGTGGAAGGGAGTTCCAAATCTCTGCCAACCTTTGCATTTATAGGTGAGTCCCAACTTGATTCCTGAAAGGAATTCCTGAAAGGTCTGTTCCTATTTTTTAAGATTGCTCTCTTAATCCCAGACTCCCAAACTGCAGAAGACCTTACTCCAAATCTACCGGATTTATTCCCCATTATATCTGGAAAACGGATGACCAAATCACCCCATAACCTTTTAAATTCCAAGGATTGCAGTCCTAGTTGGGGGAAAGCCTCTGCAATGACTCAATAGTCCAGGGACTCTCATCCGTGTACAGCTTGACCCAAGCACTGTACAGCTGTATATGAAGGCTCTCAGGTATAAGCACCAAAAAAAAAGAAAATAGCCAATATTTTGACAAAATGATCTACTCAGGAAAGATTTTGACCAAAAACACGTTTATGCATGAATAGGTTTAGAAATAAGTTTCCCCTGGTGAGATCAGTGTATGCAGATTGATACTGAACATGGGCAGAGGGGGAGTGTAATTCCTACAGTTTGCAGGAGGGAGACTCAGCAGGTTTACTGATATTTAACAGATGCTGTAGAGATTAGGAGAAAGAACAGCCACACTGTGATTATGAATTCTATAATCGACATAGACAGATATATATTTAATATGTAGCAAGTGGGGGCTGATAGAAAACAGGGGAACAATAAAATGCTAATAATTCAGTCAATCACACGCAAAACAATTTTCATCTCCACTGAAACTAAATCCTCTTGCATCTAGTTCAGGAAGTTGGAATCCTGCGCCTCAAGATTGAGATCCCACAGCCCAAACTACCCCTAGGTGGCAGATGTAAGGAAGGGTGGAATGTAAAGCAAGCACAATGTACCATTCCAGGGGTGAAGCTGAGGTAGTTTGACACAGAAGGTAACAATACTCCCTGAGAATACATTGGAAGGGAATTTAAAAAGACATTGAAACTCTAAATCTGTCTCAACTTCCTCATACTGTCCCTGTCCTGGAAGAGTTTGAAGGAGACAGCGTAGAGAGAGCTTTACTATGTATCTGATCCCATGCTGCCCCTGTGCTGGGAATGTTTGGTGGGGACAGGGTGGAGGCAGCTTTTTACCAGTATCTAAGCCTATACTGACTGTTTCCTAGGAGTGTTTGATGGGTCAGTGTAGAGGCAGCTTTACTCTGTACCTAACCCTCTGCTGTCCCTGTGCTGGGAGTGTTTGGTGGGGACAGTGTAGAGGCAGCTTTACTCTGTATCTAACCCTCTGCTGTCCCTGTGCTGGGAGTGTTTGGTGGGGACAGTGTAGAGGCAGCTTTACTCTGTACCTAACCCTCTGCTGTCCCTGGGCTAGGAGTGTTTGAATCGCTTTTATTGTAATGTGCATTCAGTGAATGCAGTGAAAAGTTTGTAATATCACCTTCTGGACGCAATCTTATGCAAAGTACCTCGGTACAGATATTTAACTGTGGGTACAGAGTAAAATACATTGGTAAGTATGGGAATAGAGTTTAAACTGAAAATGTGTTGCTGGAAAGGCGCAGCAGGTCAGGCAGCATCCAAGGAGTAGGAGAATGAACATTTCGGGCATGAGCCCTTCTTCAGGAATGAGGCAAGAGTGTCCAGTAGGCTAAGATAAAAGGTAGGAAGGAGGGATTTGGGGGAGGGGCGTTGGAAATGTGATACACTTTCATCCGGGACACACTGCTTCCTGCTCCAAGACACACACTGCTCCCCACTCCAGGACACATACTGATTCCAACTCCGGGACACACTGCTCCCCACTCCAGGACACAAACTGCTCCCCACTCCAGGACACATACTGCTCCCCACTCCGGGACACACACTGCTCCCCACTCCGGGACACACACTGCTCCCCACTCCGGGACACACACTGCTTCCCACTCCGGGACACATACTGCTCCCCACTCCAGGACACACACTGCTCCCCACTCCGGGACACACACTGCTCCCCACTCCAGGACACAAACTGCTCCCCACTCCAGGACACACACTGCTCCCCACTCCGGGACACACACTGCTTCCCACTCCAGGACACATACTGCTCCCCACTCCGGGACACACACTGCTTCCCACTCTGGGACACACTGCTCCCCACTCCAGGACACACACTGCTCCCCACTCCGGGACACACACTGCTTCCCACTCTGGGACACACACTGCTTCCCACTCAGGTGTCAACCTGGTGAAACTATCAAACAGGGCAATTTGCATGCCATACAGCATAAGCAGCAAGTGATAGACTGAGCTAAGTGATCCCACAATCAATGGATCAGATCTAAGTTCACTCCTGCCATATCCAATTGGGAATGGTGATGAACAATTAAACAACTCACTGGAGGAGGAGGGGTCTCCACAAATATCCTCACCCTCAATGATGGAAGAGCCCTGCACACCCATGCAAAACATAAAGCTGAAGCATTCACAGCAACCTTCAGTCAGCAGTGTCAAGTGGCTCCCAGCATTACAGGTACCAGTCTTCATCCAACATGATTCATTCCATGTGGTAACAAGAAACAGTTACAGGTACTGGATACTGCAAAGGCTCTCTGCCCTGACAACATTCTGGTAACAGTACTGAAGACTTGGGCTCCAGAACTTGTTCCCCTAGCCAACCTGATCCAGTGCAGTTACACCACCAGCATCTACCTGACAATGTGGAAAATTGCCCAGGTATGTCCTGTACATAAAAAGCAAGACAAGCACAATGGCTAACAAAACAAGTCAAAGATTAGGAATCCTGCAGTGACTCCCCAAACTTTGAGGATGGTGTTGATGACTCCACCATCTACAATGGACAAAGTAGGAGTGTGAGGGACAACTCCCTACTTACCTGGAATACAACTCCAACAATATTCAATAAGTTTGACATCATTCAATCAAAGCAGCCCTTTTGATTGGCAGCACATCCACCACTATCAACATTCTGACACACAGTAGCAGCAAGTTAAGAACACAGAACAGAGTAGGCCATTCAGCCTTCTTCCACCATTCTACAAGACCATGGCTGATCTGTGGTCTAACTCCATATACTCACCTTTGGCCTATATCCCTTAAAACCTATCCTTAACAAACATTTATCAATCTCAAAATTAAAATTAATTTTACTGCTGTTTGTGGAAGAGAGTTCCAAACATTTACACTTTGTGTCTGTAGAAGAGCTTTTTAACATCTCTCCTGAACCACCTGGCCCTATTTCTCAGATGATGCCCCATCGTTCCAGAATCTCCAACTAGTGAAAATAGTTTACGTTTATGTACCCTGTCTTTTCCAGTTAATATCTTGAAAACTTTTATCAGATCACTCCTTAACTTGCTAAATTCCAGAAAAGTTACAGCAACTACAAAATCCTTAAACAGCACATTTTAAACCCATAGACATTGCTATCTAGAAGGACAAGAGCAATAAATACATGAGAACACTATCAACTTCAAGTTCTCTTGCTAAGCCAATCACCATCCTAACTTAGAGATATACCTCTATTCACTCATTGGCAAAGTACTGGAACTCACTCCCTTACAGCATTGTGGGTCCCCCCACTCCAAATGGACTGCAAGTGGTTCAAAAAGGAACCTCATGACCACCTTCTCCAAGGGTAATTATGGATGGACAATAAAAGTTGGCCAAGGCAATGCCACCCACATTTCCTGAATGAATATATAATGACTCTGTAGCTTACAGCATGCTGTATCTGTTATGGAGTGTTTGATAGGGATAGGGTAGAGGTAGCTTTACCATGTATCTAACCCTGTGCTGTGCCTTGGCTGACAGAAAATGTTTGATGGGGACAGTGTTGAGAGAGCTTTACTTTTCATTTTAAAGAGTCTGGGGAACTTTATTCTATATCTAACCCTGTCCTGTCCCCGTCCTGGATGGAGATAGTGTAGAGTTGCAAAATTTCTCAATGTATTATTCTGAAAAGCCGAATTGTGCAGACATTGAAGTCTGAGGTAACAACAGAAGTTGTTGAACTGAATTTGCTGAGTTTCTTTCCAGAATGGTCAGTTTATGTTTGCAATTTTTGACCCTGGGTCTTTACATATTTTATTCCTGGTGCACAAGGAACAAGTGAAAAATATTTCAGTCTAAGCTAAAAGCCAATTCATTCTCTAAATAGTAGCTGGGATGGGAAGGTCTAATCCTGAAGTGAAGCTTTAAAACTGAAAATTAAGTGATCATTTAACAGAATTGTTAACAGGGGGCAGCATGGTGGCTCAGTGGTTAGCACTGCTGCCTCACAGTCCTGGGTTCAATTCCAGCCTCAGGTGACTGTCTATGTGGAGTTTGCACGTTCTCCCCGTGTCTGCGTGGGTTTTTTTCCGGATGCTCTGGTTTCCAAACCTGTGCAGGTTAGGTGAATTGGCCATGCTAAATTGCACATAGTGTTAGGTGTATTAGTCAGGGGTAAATATAGGGGAGGGGAATAGGTCTGGGTGGGTTACTCTTCGGAGGGGCAGTGTGGACTTGTTGGGCCAAAGAGCCTGTTTCCATACTGTAGGGAATCTAATCTAATCAGAAGGTTCCAGAATTAGACTTTTTCTATGTTTGGTTGCCTGCGTAAAATGTTTTACAATGACTCTGACTGTTTCAGGAGGAGAGTAGGATGGAGCTTCTCTCAACAACAAAGTGCACCTTCTTCACAGCAAATACAGACTTCAGAAGATCAAGTGACAGGGAAGAACACAAAAAAAAACTGAGAAATGGAACAGTAAATAGAGACAGAATAGCAATACAATGACCTCACAACAATGGTCTCTTTCCAAGAAAGAGAGAGAGAGAGAGAGAGAGAGAACTCCTTGATGGGAAAGGTGGGAACTGTGATCTGTGAGAGCAAAACACTCTCAAACTATTCCCCGCAGGCTTTTAAAAGTGTGCAGTTTGAGAAACAAGGTTCAGCAGTTATTTTGCCAAGTGCCTGGTGCCATTAGAATGTGGAGTGCTGTAATTTGGGAAGAATGCTTTACATTCTCATTCATTACAGGAATCCAGGTCTTTGTGCTGCAAACATACGTGTTAAAGGCAGGGAATCTTTCAATCACTATTCTTCCTAACCACAAATCTTCCATTCATTGATACCTCTGATTTCAAAACTCTGGACAGCCATGATTCTGATATTTCCAAATTCTGATTCATAATCCAGCAAGCTATTAAAATTGTTTTTGATTTTTTTAACAAAGATCACTCCCCTGAAAGGTTGCAACATTCACTGTGGAGTCCTGAGCCTCAGAACAAGAACATCCAAGCCTCTGTTCTTGCTAAGTAATCACTGGGGGTCAGTGCCTGAGATGATAAGTGTCACCTCATTATGGAAAGATCCTGCATACATGCCTTTCCTCACTGAGGAAAGGGAGGGAAATGTCCTCCACACTGCTTCGCCAGCAACCTAAGGTGTAAAGCACTGAGGAGCAGGGGAAACATGCATTGCTTGTATAGGTTGTCATTTTGTCACATGGCTTTGGCTGTGTGTGGTATACCAATACTTTGTGATCATGCTTTGTACACTTTGTGGTCGAGCTGGGGAGTGGAAATTGACCAACTCTAGAGCTGCTGGGTGACTGAAGAAGAAATTTCACACCGCTCTTAAAAGGCAGGGAAAACTGGACACCATCGGGGAAACGTTAACTGGCAGATAATGGAAAGGAACGGGATAGTACATTCCCGTTAGGAAAGATTGGATCTACTGAGAAGGGAAAGTAACCTGCTTATATCTACAAGGAGTTCTAAACACCACAGGGACATGATCTCAATTAATTATATGTCTGAATACAGATACAGCAGTGTATGAAGTCAGTCAAACAGATCCTTCCCAACAATCACATAACACAGGTATTTCTCCTTTCATGCCCAGAATGCCCTGAACTGGCTAAAGTACAGAATAGAAATAAATAACATTGCAAATGTAGCTTGGTTGCAGGCCCAGACACCCAATACTCCCAGACAAGACCCTGTTTGATTGACAGCTCTGGCTATCTGATCTATTCACTCAATTGCACAATGTTTACTTAGAGAAGATAAAGGGGTTTCAAGTGCTTGCAGTTTCTGAGGTTCAGGACCACACTATTGTCAACATAAGAATCATTGGTATTACAGTATATTAGATTAGATTCTCTATAGTGTGGAAACTGTCCCTTCAACCCAACAAGTCCACACTGACCGTCCGAAGACCCATTTCCCTCTGACTAATGCACCTAACACTATGGGCAATTTACCATGGCCAATTCACCTAACCTGCACACCTTTGGATGTGGGAGGAAATCAGAGCACCCAGAGGAAACCCACATAGACACAGGGAGAATGTGCAAACTCCACACTGACAGTTGCCCAAGGCAGGAATTGAGCCCAGGTCCCTGGCACAGTGAGGCAGCAGTGTAAACCACTGAGCCACTGTGTTTATAGTGCACTTTGTGAGTAAATAAGCATCTAAATGCCATACCTTGGCACGGAGAATTCACAGGATAAAAACAAGGACTGCAGATGCTGGAAACCAGAGTCTAGATTAGAGTGGTGCTGGGAAAGCACAGCAGATCTGGCAGTATCCGAGGGCTCCTTGGATGCTGCCTGACCTGCTGTGCTTTTCCAGCACCACTTTAATCTCCACAGAGAATTTGCAGGCTAGGCAGAGGGGTGGAGGTGGAACCATGAAGCTTAACACAGAGAGTATGAGGATTATAGGACTGAATGGGGATTCACAAGATGTCCTCACCCAGACAATAGCTCACAGCTTCTTATGGCTGCATGAACCAGCTCTCTTTAAAAACAAGGCCTGAGTGACTGCACAAAAATTGCCAGAGAGTGGGGGATGTTCAACCCTGAAAATGTTGGGTGCATGCACTTGACCTGAACCTGCCTGCACCCTAATCCTAGAACATAGAACAATACAGCACAGAACAGGCCCTTCGGCCCACGATGTTGTGCCGAACATTTGTCCCAGCTTAAGCACCTATCCATGTACCTATCCAATTGCCGCTTAAAGGTCACCAATGATTCTGACTCTGCCATTCCCACAGGCAGCGCATTCCATGCCCCCACCACTCTCTGGGTAAAGAATCTACCCCTGACATCCCCCCTATACCTTCCACCCTTCACCTTAAATTTATGTCCCCTTGGCAGAAAGTCAGAAATCCTGAGGGTAGATCCCAGCTGCCATTTCCATACTTCCAGAGAATTTTCCTGACTCTCAGGAATTAACTCAACAAACTAAACTACACCATCAACCTATCCGCAATCCAACAACAAAACCAAACTTCTTGCACATATTAATTTTATTTATTTTGTTCTAAATACAAGGTGCACTTAGGTAATGAAAAGCTCAATTTGGCCCAAAGATTTAGAAAACTTCAGGAAGCAACATGTAAGTGACAAAAATAGAGGCAGAGTTCCCAGACAGACTAGAAATGGATAGAACAGATCAGGCAGGAGGTGGAATCCTCACCCTAACCTTAACCCTAACCTCGGGATGATTTGACCTTCAAAATATTACAATAGATCCAGGGATCTTTAACACATACATAATAGGCCCTTCAGGTTCACTGACTGTCACTGACCCGTCTGAATTAAGCACTGACTACTTATTGGCTGTACAAGGTCAAGTTTGACATGAAGTACCTTGTGTAGGTAAAGATGAAAATAGCTATGGAATATTGTAGAAATTACTTGGGAAGATATTAAATATTTAACTGTGTTATGAAATAAGCTTGCAGTCACCCATGGCTCCAAATAAAGCCACCTTTCCAGTTTAAATACTAACACCTATTTACAACCATTTGCAGATTAAGAACCAGATTTCTCTCGTACTCTCCCACACTAACAAAGCCTTTAGGAAAGATTCTGGTTAATAGTGCAGAGACTTTCTCAGTAACATGGCGATGAGATGGCATTGACTGATTTAGGTGGTCACTGCTGTAAAATGGAGCTTCACTGTCAGTGATGTTTTGCGAAGATTCAGCTTCCAGTCTCTCAAATAAATCTGGTTATGTCTGGCCTTTCACAAATACAGTATTAGCAATGAATGCAGCAGAATCTGTAAGAGACAGCTTTTGGAATGGAAAATTCCTATGCCACATGAATGAGGTAGAGTCAGAGTCTAACACCGTGTCATTCACCTCGCCACCATCGTATTTTCCCTGTCTTTATGACTTGATGTACTTCCTCCGAGATTACCATATCTCCTTTTCAACTTTGTTTCCTCAGTTTAAGTTTAAATTACAGATCATGGAGAATGAGAAATGAATTTAGGGTGTACTTGACATCCAGCCAATGGCTTAAGTTTGCTAAATATGTTATTGTAAGCTTAGAGGAGATGTAACTCCCAATCCTTAGTGAGCTCCTGAATAAAGTGTGGCAGGAAAGTTGGACAACTTAATCCAGGCTGTGGGAGAGCATCACACTCACTCCTATCCCCACAACACTGAGATACTTCAATATTAAAATAACTCAGCAACTACTCTCCTCTAACAACCCCATCACAGGGTGCTGAACCCTGAGTCTCTGAGCAGGTATCACACTGAAACTTTAACCACTTCCACATCTCCAATGCCCCACTCCAACAATCTCCCCTCCCAAGAAACAGGAGAAAACCTGTAGAATTCTTCCTGATTGTGGATAATATTTTTCATTTTAGACACCAGAAAATTTGATCAACAGATTTAACATAAACAGTGAATCAGCTATGACTCTATGGACGGAGGTCAAACTCTACCCTCCAGCCTCCAAGTGAGTTAGCCAGGGTTCTGGTCTGGAGCATTTAGATAGAGCCTGAGCCTAGGTGGTTGAGCAGGGTTAAAGACTGGGGGCAACTGGGTAGGGTTCAAGATGGGTGAGATGAGCCAGGTTGAGGTTTGGGGGATTTGGGGCAGGATGTATGTTTGGTGTTATTGACAGGGTTCATTTGGGGCATTTGGTAAGTGGATGTTTGTGGGTATTGGGCTGGATTTGAGTTTTGGCATTTGGACGGGGGGTACAAGTTTTGGGGTATCAGGCAGGACTTGTGTCTGTTGGTCAATTTGGGCATTTCAGTAACTGGTGTCCTCTGAACAACCCAATCACACAGTGCTGAAGCCTGGGTCTGTGAGCAAGTATCACACTGAAAAAAAACTATCTCCCCTCTCCCATACTCCCTTCATGTTCCACTCCAACAATCTCTCCCTCCCCAAGAAACTGCAGAAAACCTCCAGAGTTCTTCACAAGTATAAATAAAACTATTCATTTACATGAAAATTTGATCAACAGATTGTTTTGGGGTGCATTTGAGTTTACTCATTTGGGGGTGGGGGGAGTGAGTGTTTGGGGCATTTGAGCATGGTTCAAATTTAAGTTAGAGGGCAGTGGTTGAGTTTGGGGGTTATATTTCAGTTAGAAAGTCCTGACATTATTCAATTTCTATTTTTAGGTCATGGGTGGCATCCTGTTTTTGTTTGGTTGTAACTTTTAATGTTGGGAATGCTATGTCAACATGTCACACTGTAATTACGCTACTTGCCACTAGGGGAGGTGTAATCACAGTGTCATACATTTACACAGATATCTTTCCATCAACTCCCTCTCCATCGTGGGAAGTGAAACAAATCCATGTTTATAGTCAGCATTAGGATTTATTGTTGGGTCGTGTCAGGCATAGGTTACAGAGAGTGAAAGTCACTTGTACGCACTGACTTGCCAACATGCTGCAAAACACAAGCTTCAGGCACAGCCAGCTCTTGGCCACTCTCACTCTGTAAACATTCTCTCTCCCTGAGGGCTAATTGCTCCAGTTTGCTGAACGATTGGCCAAGTGTGTGTCAGAAACATTCTCGAGGGGAGAGGCTAGATTCCACTCAATCCGTCATCTTAATAATTATTTTGTTTTTGAAAAGTGAAAACTATGTGCACGCCTCTTAAAAAGGCATCACTGTCTGAGGCGTCCCAGAGTAAAACTGAATGTACGCCATACAATTTGCCACTTTCACAAGCCTAGTATGTTGTGGTCTCATCCTGATGTACAGCATCAGGCACATCTGTACACTCTCACTATGGGAAATACTGATTCAACATAGATACTCAACAGGAGATGCAGAACAAGGGTTAAACTGGTTTCTTCATAGTGCATTGGGTGGAAAATGCATTGCCTTAATCACACTTCCTTTCCTCTCTCCACCCTAAAAGCAACACATTTCTTTAACTGAAAAGAGCAAAGACATGTCAATGTGACCCCAAACAAGTCACTTGGTCAAAGCTGAGTCCCAAAGCCCCTGCTACACACTGACATCATAATAAGACATGCAGAATCATGGCGCTGAGCCCAGAGAGTTTGTTTAAATACAGAGCGTCAGAGTAAATTACAATCATTGTTTACAGGAACAAATTACTGAATATCTCGGCAGATCTGTAAAATGCTAGCTAAAATCCATCCCCTGGGGTTTTCTGATCTTGTGCACCACAAAGAGTAGACTCACCCTGCCTATTGTAAAAAGGCTCTTTGAAAAATCTCTATAAAGTTTAAAATTACTGTTCAACTTAGAAAAACTAGGAGTGGGGGAGAGACAGGGACAGGATCTGGAATGAAACACAAAAGAAAACACTCTTGCACACAAACTACAATGGAAACTTTTTTTTCTCATCTGTAAAATAAATCAAAACTCTAAGTCCCATCTGCCCAGGCACATGGAGTAAATTATATCAAGAGCTCAAGAAAGATTCATAAAACTCGTTCTTTCCCCCCTCCTGTTAGTTACTCACACAGTCGGAATCCAGTCTTGGCTGTGTCAGAAGGGCTACTGTCACTGTAAACCGTTGTAATATTGCCCTTTCTACAACGATTCTCGCAATGTCCAGCCTCACACTTCAGCTTACAAACCGTAGGTGTGAAAAGAACCTTGATCTTCCCAACCTCAGCAATTTGATTAAACACTGGTGACATGAAAACAGTGCAACAACAAAGCATCAGGAGCAGCTCGGAATCCATTGGGGTCCCTAAAGGTTCAGAACCCCGAGCAATCCAAGGAGGAAACTGAAGCTCAAGCTAACGCAAAGAATATCTTAAAATCTCCACAGGGTTTGTGATCCTTTGTATGGGAGTTTAATTGAATGCAGCATATTGAGTATACACTGGGAAGAAATCCAAACATGCACTTTATGAGGGGTAACAGTCTCGGAGTTAACCCAGTAAAGGTCTATCCTTGATTCACTGCACGGCATCACAACTCAACACAGTTACCAAATCACAGGAGGCAAGTGCTTGCAAATTAAAATCAGGTTTTATTGTGAAAGTAAATCCTGTTTGGTGAGGTGAAACACAGTCTAGCTTTCTGGTTCCTGGCCAAAATGTACAGCACGGAATTCTAGACACATAGCAAGAGAGAGAATAGGGGGAGGGAAGAAAGGAGAGATGAGGCGAATAGTGAGAGAGGGAAAGAGAAGAGCAGAGGAAGTCAATGAGGGATGTGGAGGGAGATGAAGGGAGGCGAGTAGCTTGGAACAATGAGAGATAGTATTTCTGTTATAAAGATAGTTGAGATGTAGTTAAATACGTGTCATTGGAGGATACAGTCACTTTATCCGAACAATGCCAACCATTCTAGCACTAGCAGATCTCCCCTGGTGTTGCTCACAGGCTAAATATTTTAATCAGAATGGGAGTGTTACACAGAAATCAACTACTAGATATGATTCTACAAATAGGTAGCATTCACCATACGATTCTGACTGTAATAATGACTAAACTAACAACTCATTTCAGATAATTGATTGAAACGTGTACCATGGCTCAGTTACACTTGCTCAACAAAAAATTAAGGGCTCATTCTCTGCAAACAAAAGGAATACATTCCAGCCTTTTGCCTTTTTGAATTACCCATGTTAGGTATATTTTCTGTTGCTTATTAAATAGCCTGAGGTTGATTTGCCAACCAATCAACAGCCTTTCTCCAGTAATACTGTAAACTGCTGCAATTGTTTGAAAGTTGGCAGTCTTGTGTTTGGCTTGATGAGTGCAAGGTGACAGATTTCAGCAATGTGTCTGTCTTCTAAGCAACACACGACACATTATTCTGCTGCAAAAATGAGGCTGTATTTAATCATGAATGATGATTTATTGACAATTGTACTCTACAATGAACAACATGGTAAAGTATAGTGAAACGTTTCAACTGCCACAACAATCCAGTGCCAGTTGATTACTTCAATAGAGCTTCTCCCTTTACACCAGCAATGACTGGCCTTGTTATACTCCCTGTTATACTCCCCATCTGACAGTCAATTCTGCTGAGGTCAGTAGAATGGAATCACAAATGTGGCCGATAGCAAGATCCATTTCTCACCATGGGTGAAGGTGGGTTTCTATCTCAGAATGTCAGATTGTTATAAACAGGATAAATTCCATTCAGTTCAAACAGAATCACTGCTGAAGCGTTTGCAGATTGATCCATTTTCTTTGTTAATTGGAGGATATTCCTGATAAGAAGGGAAGGGAAATTGATCGAGTCATTACCCAGGACTGTGTTAATGTGACTTCCACTGCGTTGATTGGACAATGATCAGAATTGACCATCACAACTGGGTTCTGCCAAGTCAAAACACACCAAGTTCCCAACCAGCTGTGTTATCAAATCCCTGGGAGATAGGAGCAGGAGTAGGCGACTTCAATATGATCACCATTGATGCTCTAGCTCAATGATATAGTCCCACTGTGTCTCCATAGCCCTTGAAATCTTTATAATCTAAACATATATCTGTCTCTTTCCTGAATACATTCAGTGACTTGGCCTCCACAGTCTTCTGTTGTAGAGAATTCTACAGGGTCTCTACCTTTTGAGTGAAGAAATCTCAGTCCTAAATGGCCTCCTGTTTCAGGAGCCTGTGTCCCCTGGTTCTAGACTCCCTAGCCAGGGGAGACATGTTTCCTGCTTGTCCAGCCCTATTAGAATTTTATACATTTCAATTAGGTCCTATCTCATTCTTCCAAACTCTGGTGAACACAGGCCCAGTCAATGCAATCACTCTTTGTAGGATAGTCCTACCATCCCAGGTATCAAGTTAGTGAACTTCTGCTGCACTCTTTCTTTTGCAAGTATATCCTTTCTTAGGTAGAGACTCCAAAACTGCACACTACACTCCATATGCTGTCTCACCTATGCCCTGTATAACTGCAGTAAGAAACCCTTACTCCTGATCTCAATTTCTCTTGCAATGAAGGCCAACTTACCATGTCCCTTCTCAATTCCTTGCTGCAGCTGCCTGTTCACTTCCACTGAAGGAGTACAAAGATCCCCAGATCCCTTGGCACATCCACACTTGGCAATATATCACCATTTCAATAACACCCTTCTTTTCTGACTTTGACACCAAAGTGTATGAGAAAGTGAGGTCTGCAGATGCTGGAGATCAGAGCTGAAAATGTGTTGCTGGAAAAGTGCAGCAGGTCAGGCAGCATCCAAGGAGTAGGTGAGTTGACATTTCAGGCATGAGCCCTTCATCAGGAATGAGGAGAGTGTGCCAAGCAGGCTAAGATAAAAGGTAGGGAGGAGGGACTTGGGGGAGGGGCGATGGAGATGTGATAGGTGGAAGGAGGTCAAGGTGAGAGTGATAGGCCGGAGTGGGGTGGGGGCGGAGAGGTCAGGAAGAAGATTGCAGGTTAGGAGGGCGGTGCTGAGTTGAGGGAACCGACTGAGACAAGGTGGGGGGAGGGGAAATGAGGAAACTGGAGAAATCTGAGTTCATCCCTTGTGGTTGGAGGGTTCCTAGGCAGAAGATGAGGCGCTCTTCCTCCAGCCGTCATGTTGCTATGGTCTGGCGATGGAGGAGTCCAAGGACCTGCATGTCCTGCGATAGGTATCATCCACCGTCATTTCCGCCACCTCCAAATGGACCCCACCACCAGGGATATATTTCCCTCCCCTCCCCTATCAGCGTTCCGAAAAGACCACTCCCTCCGTGACTCCCTCTTCTGGTCCACACCCCCCACCAACCCAACCTCCACTCCCGGCACCTTCCACTGTAACCGCAAGAAATACAAAACTTGGGCCCACACCTCCCCCTTTACTTCTCTCCAAGGCCCCAAGGGATCCTTCCATATCCGCCACAAATTCACCTGCACCTCCACACACATCATTTACTGCATCCGCTGCACCCGATGTGGCCTCCTCTATATCGGGGAGACAGGCTGCCTACTTGCTGAATGTTTCAGAGAACACCTCTGGGACACCCGGACCAACCAACCCAACCACCCCGTGGCTCAACACTTTAACTCTCCCTCCCACTCCACCGAGGACATGCAGGTCCTTGGACTCCTCCAACGGCAGAACATAACAACACAACGGCTGGAGGAAGATCGCCTCATCTTCGGCCTGGGAACCCTCCAACCACAAGAGATGAACTCAGATTTCTCCAGTTTCCTCATTTCCCCTCCCCTCACCTTGTCTCAGTCCCAACCCTCGAACTCAGCACCGCCCTCCTAACCTGCAATCTTCTTCCTGACCTCTCCGCCCCCCCACCCCACTCCGGCCTATCACCCTCACCTTGACCTCCTTCCACCTATCGCATTTCCAACGCCCCTCCCCCAAGTCCCTCCTCCCTACTTTTTATCTTAGCCTGCTGGACACACTTTCCTCATTCCTGAAGAAGGGCTCATGCCCGAAACGTCAATTCGCCTGCTCCTTGGATGCTGCCTGACCTGCTGCGCTTTTCCAGCAACACATTTTCAGCACCAAAATGTATGACTTCACATTTAGCCAAATTGTGACTGCACTGCCATATGTTTGCCCCCTCCTTCAACGTGTCTAAATCGCCTTGAAGCCTCTTTGCACCCTCCTCACCATTCAACCCAGTAGTGTCTTCAGCAAACTTGGAAATGTTGTGTTTGATTCCCTCATCCAAGTCATTTATAAATATCATGGAGAGCTGAGCCCCAAGCCCTGATCCCTGCGGACCTTCAGTAGTCACTGCCTTCCACTTGGGAAAATACTTACTTATTCACACTCTTTGTTTCCTGTCTGTCAACCATATCTTGACCCATGCCAATACATTATCTGTATTTTATGTGGCTCACGTTTGCCTAGTAACCTCTTAGGAGGCACCTGACCAAAAGCTTTCTGAAAATCCACATCCACCATTTTCCCGAGTTCTCTCTTTTCCATTCTGCTGGTTGCATCCTGAAAGAATACCAGGAGGGTTTTTAGGCATGATTTGCCTTTCATAAACCCATGCTGGCTTTGTCCAATCTTGTTAACATTTTAAAAATGTTCTGTGATCATTTCTTTTATGATAGACTCTAGTATTTTCCCCACTACTGACAGTACAGCTTACAGAAGGTAAAAGGGATTACAAGCTGGATAATATCATATATAATTGAACACTACACTTGTACTTTTCAATCAGTGTTTACATGTACAAATCCTACAAATGTAGAACATGTAGTTCCTAACTTCATAAGCTGAAATGACTCTGTTCCAGGAGATGGATCTTAGGAACTACTTTAAACTTCCACCTGTGTTGTTTGACTTCAACTGAAGAACAACATGTGGGAATATGCCACATTTGCACAGAGGATCATCCTGAGGCAGTGAGGAAATGTCCCAGATGGATGGGAGGCTGAGTGAAACAAGAGCTGTGGAACATTAGTCAAGACTGAGTTAGTGGAGTTGGTTATCCCAGTGAGTAGATGGAAAGAGGTTGGGGGATTTGGCTGAGTGTACAAATTTAGAAAGAGAGAAAATGCCAAAACAAACTAACACGTTGGTGAAACCTATGAAACTGTGAATTTAATTGGTTTTGCTGTGACACTGAAGGATTTGCACCAGGAGAATTGCGAGTTGTCAACATGAAGAAAAATTTCTTTTCTGCCACATAGCGTTGAGACTTTTAAAAAAAAAACTCAGCAAATAATCATCATTCTGATGTAAAGAACATATGTCTTGGTACAGTCTCTGGACATTTTAATCTGTATTCCTTCTTCCCAAAATCAATTAGATCCTGGTGATTTTTTTTTGTTGACTTGTAACCAAATACCACAGCCAGGGGCCACACAAATCCAGGAGCTTGACTCTGAAACCACCTTCCAATAGTCTAGGATGGAAGTATCAGCATCTTAACTTCCACCTTTGTCTCCATTACGCCCTCAGCAAGAACAACAGCTGCATGGCGATTCAGTAATCGGTGCACAAACACCAATTCATCTCCCTTGGAGCTCAATCAACAATCTAGCCTTCCGAGGTGACAGTGCACACACGCTCACTCAAGGGGCACACACAACCAGTCCCACACTTCAAAAGAACATTAGACATCAGGGCTGGGACAGCACAGGGTTAGATATAGAATAAAGCTCCTTCTACATCGTCCCCCATCAAACACTCCCAGGATGGGGACAGCACAGGGTTAGATACAGAGTGGAGTACTTTCTACAATGAAGGTGTTATGTTTGGAGGAACTGAATGCTTGCTGAAGGAGATATGAAGGTGGAGAGACAGGGGAGAGAGTGCATTGGGACTGGGACAGAGTTTGAAGACAATTTGAGATAATGTTTGGGAGAGCAGAGAACAGATAGGTGAAATGACTGGAGGACTGCAGAAGGTAACTGGATAAGGGTGGAGGGATGGAGGTGACTGGAGCATAAAGGGGACAGAGAGGGAAGGATATAACAGAGGGAAGCCGAGCAGAATGGCTGGGGTAGGGGTGTGGGGGAGCCGAGGAGAGAGGGGAGGAGACAGGAGAGTTGGGGTGGGTGGGGGAGGCGGGGACATCAGAGGGGAAAGGAAAATTGCCACTGAGACTGGAGGGAAACCGGTGAGAGGGTTGAGGATGATGTAAATGGTGGTGGAGGAGGTGGAAGGGGTGTCAGAGAGAGTAAAAGGAAAGTGGAAGGGTGCAAAGATGTATGGATGACGGGGGGATGGTAGAGGAGTGTGGTGAGAGGAGACAGAGTGGGATGGGGAGGGAGCAGAGGGGTGGGTGGGGGCTGTGGAGTGTGGTGGGAGAGGGCAGAGGGATGAGGGCACTGTTGAGGGGTATGAAAAGGAAGTGGAGTGGACGGAGAGGACAAGGCAAAAGGGGCATGGGGTATAGGGAGGGCAGCTGATTAGAGCGTAAACCCTGTGGCGAAATGGTTGGTGATGGACAGTCAGGGATCACAGTCAGTCATTGCCTGTATCCAGATTGAGTGGAAGGCTGCAATTAGGAACAATGGCATCAGGCCAACATTCGTGAGGCTGCATTAATATCAGCTGGCAAGACTGGGAGCAGCAATTACAGCTGCCTCAAATCCTGGCAATGTGAAGGCATTTTAACCCCAAGAATCTCACCGAATTCAACTGCCTAACATCTAGTCTCGTGACAACTTACACGAGTCTGTATTGATTTAGATTGCATACACACTCACTCGTACATTCACTCTCTCCTGCACCCATGCACCCTTCCTCTCTCTCCTACACCCATGCACACTCACTCACTCTCTTGCCCAAACTCAAACACACCTACTCACTCTCACACACACTAACTCTATCGCACAGACTTGCACACTTAACATGCTGAAATGCCCAGAGTGATGAGACACAGCCACTTACAGCCAAGTCTCACTCATCCAGATACTCCCTCACACACACATGCAGACCCCACCCTTACACACCCAGAGTCACTCACTCATGCACCCTTCCCTTGTTCTTAGACAAAACGGTGAATGTTGTCTCTAGAATCAGATAAATCGTCATCTCATTGTATGCAGAATGAAATCAAAGGGCCAGTCACCTATCACTGATCCTAAAGTCAAGCCCTGTGTACACTGTCCACATCAAACCCTGTCAGGACAGGGACAGTACAGGATTAGATATAGAGTAAAGCTCCCTGCATATTTGCTTAAACATAAAGTAAAGCCACCTCTACTCCTTTAAACTGAAAGTAAAGTTCCCTTGACACTGCCTCCATCAAATATTCCTAGGACAGGGACAGTGTGGATTGGTACTTTGGTTCATTTGATCTTGACTATGCCAGTGTTTATTACCCACCCTGAACTGCTCTGAAAATTATGACGGTGAGGTACCTTCTTATTAGAGAAGGATTTTGGTCCAGTGACAACGAAGGAACAGCGATATACTTCCAAGCCTGGATGGTGAGTGGCTTGGAGAGAAACGGGCGGGCACTGGCATTCCCATGTGGATTCCCGTCCTTCTGGATGGAAGTAACCACAAGGTGATGCTGAAGTAGACCTGAAGGGCTGTTATTGTTAATAATGATGAGAGCCCACGATCACTAGCAATTGGATTCGGATTGCTCAGCTTAGCTCGCACTGGACCCTTTTGGGAAGCTCACTCTTTGGATTGGAATTAAAGGGTCTACAATGAAGTGATTGTGTTCTCCCTTGTCTCACCTGGAGTGGTACCTAATCTGATTGTATCACTCAGAGCCCACTCTCATCTCTACACCTGCAGTTATAACCACTTCCCCTTCACTTTTACCTTTGACACTTGCTTGTTTAACTCGAGGTTGGTTCTGCCCATGTGCCTTTGGGCCCTGGCCTTTTGTATTGGCTGTGACATCAGATGGTGTTGGCTGTCTCTTGGCAACTTTGACAGAGCGCTGGCTGGAGAGTGTGAGTTTCCTCAGTAACACCGACTGTGCCTGCTTCACACTGCAAAGGAAAAGGAACAGAATTTAATACAGTAATAATCGATACTACAGACAACATGGGAAACTGCTGAAGCAAAGAGAGGAAGAGAGGGAGGAGAAGAGGGAGTAGAAGAAGGGGAAAATTGGGCAAAGAGAAAGGAAATGAGGAGAAATGGACAAGAGAGGTGAGAGAGGAACCAGTTTAGAAAGTTGGAACGAGGAAGGGGAGCAAGCAAAGGTCGACTGGACACAAGGAAAATCTTTGGTTGAAGGCCTAATCTTTCCTCCTGTTTGTCCAATCATTATCTATACATGCAGCCAAAACAAATGATGCACTTCATTGGGATTGCCCAGCCTGTGTGTCTCCACATCCATTCCTGTAAGTACACATTAAATGTTGCAAAAAGAGACAGTTACCTCTTGCAAGCCCCAGAGCTAGTTAGTTCAGGTTGCCTGGAGACAGGAAACTCTCAATCTGCACAATCACTTACTCTGTTTACATTCAATTTTCAGACGTAATATTCAGACAGTTCCTGGCTCGACTTTGCTCTCCCCCCAGTACAGACAGAATGTTTTCCTGCCAGAATGAACAAAGGTACAAATCAAGGATACTTGGCAGTAGTTTCAGACTGAAACAAACTGATTAGATTTACGTTTCACGGGGACAAGAATCTCACCCCACACTGGTGCACAAACTTACTTCCAGAAGCAGCCCACTGAGCACTGATAAAAACATTTCTGCACGAGATGTGCTACATGAATTGTGAAAGTGATTTGTACATCATAGCAAGAGCATCGTCTACAGGGAAAATCACATCAGTACAAAAGCTCTGTTTTGGACCTACCAGGGCCACACAGCACCTGACATCATCACAGCCCTGGTTCAGAAAGAGGGGAATTGCAGAGGGGAAGTGACAGTGACAGGCCTTGACATCAAGGCTGCATTTGACTGAGTGTACCATCAAGGAGCCCTGGCAAAACTGGAATTAATGGGTGTCCGGGAAAACTCTCTGCTGGTTGGAGTCATACCTGGCACACAGGAAGATGGTTGTGGCTGTTGGAGGTCAGCCATCTCAGCTCCAGAACATCTCTGCAGGAGTTCCTCAGGGCACTGTCCTAGGTCCAACCATCTTCAGCTGCTTCATCAAATAACGCTCCCTCCATCATAAAGTCAGAAGTGGGGATGTTCGCCGATTAATGTACAATGTTGAGGTTTGGGCTAGCAATTGGCAAGTACCATTCATGCCACATAAATGCCAGGCAATGACCATCTCCAATGAGAGAGAATTTAACCATCACCCCTCGACATTCAATGATATTGTTGTCACTTAATTCCCTTGTATGAGGAATTGAAGATGTGGGTTTGTTGAACAGCAGATCGAGTCAAAACAAATGATACACCATAGCGAAGTGTGACAATCACAGTAACAATTGTGTGTTTGACACAAGAGAAATGTCCAGATTGTATGCAGCATGGAGGAATTTTAACCAAGAGGTCCCTTTGGGGAACCTCTGTACTCTCTGAGCATTTCCCCGTTAATTTAAATTTCAGATTGAAGCAGTCAAAGTAGCCTTGTGTTTCTTCTCACTTGGAGGTTATGATTCTAGAGAGAAACTGAAGCCTCTGGGACAATTTCTACTGCCCCCAAATTTTTTTAGATTAGATTAGATTAGACTTACAGTGTGGAAACAGGCCCTTCGGCCCAACAAGTCCACACCGGCCCGCCGAAGCGCAACCCACCCATACCCCTACATTTACCCCTTACCTAACACTATGGGCAATTTAGCATGGCCAATTCACCTGACCCGCACATCTTTGTGACTGTGGGAGGAAACCGGAGCACCCGGAGGAAACCCACGCAGACACGGGGAGAACGTGCAAACTCCACACAGTCAGTCGCCTGAGTCGGGAATTGAACCCGGGTCTACAGGCGCTGTGAGGCAGCAGTGCTAATCACTGTGCCACCGTGCCGCCCACAAATCTGGAACATGTATCTCAGGCTCTGGGTGGGAGGCTCACAGCAAAAACCAGTCTTATGCCCATCCTTTAGTTTGCCATCTGAAGTCAATGCATTGAGGACAATACAGAATTCCTTCAATCATACACTGGAGTTCGGCTTAAAGAACATAGAATGGTACAGCACAGAATTGGGCCCTTTGGCCCACCATGATGATGAATTAAACTAATCCCTTCTGCCTGCCCTTGGTCCATATTCCTCCAGTCCTTGCATATTCATGTGCTTATCTAAAAATCTCTTAAATGACCCTATCATATTTGCCTCCACCTCCACCCCTGATATAATATTCCACACTCTTACCACCCTCTTTGTAAAAATCCTCCTCGATATCTCCTTTGAACTTTCCCCCACTCACTTTAAATGCATACCCCTAGTATGAGACATTTCAACTCTGGGAAAAAGATTCTGATCATCATCCCTATCCATACATCTCATAATTTTATAGAGTCTCTCTATCAAGTCTCTCCTCATCATCCAATGCTCCAGAGAAAACAGAGTTTTTTTAGTCTCTTCTCATAGTTCATTACCTCCAATTCAGGCAGCATCCTGGTAAACCTCTCCAAAACCTCCACATCCTTCCCTCATTGTGGTGACCAAAATTGAATGCAGTACTCCAAGTGTGGCCTAATTAAAGTCTTATAAAGCTACAAGATGACATCCTGAATCTTGTACTCAATTCCTCGACCAATAAAGGCTAGCATGCCACACATCTTCTTTACCACCTTATCTACTAGTGTGGCCAAATTCTCATACCCAATCTGTGATATAAACTACACCTCAGCTAGACCTGTTCTGTAGATACAAGCAAAGAGCAATTGCCTAAAATCTTGTCATCACCAACAACCAATTAGAAGCCCTCAACAGAAGCAAATCAAAGATGCAGACAATGAAAACTAATGCCTCACCTTATGATATGCCTCAATTTATTTGAAATCATTTCAACGGTTTCTCCTATTGAATCTTAATTCCTACTCATGCTCAGGCAGATGTTCTTACTTTGCTTAGAAGATCTGCTCAAGGATCATTTTCAATGAATTTCAGGCCCATAATATGATCTTTTCTTTAAACTTTATCCAAAGTTTGAAGATCCGACATGAATCGTACTCTGACAGTTTTATGATAGAAATCACCCCGTCTTTTTTCCTAAGACGGTAAAATTCTTCATTATTGTTGTAAAGAGAGGCTAAAACTCTAGTTTTCTTTTATTCTCAGCACATGGAGCTAAAAGTAAATGCTCTTCAACTTCCTCATATTCTGTAAGATCATCTTCCCAGAATTGAATGAGCAAGATCATTGTTATACAGAATCTCTAAAATTCCAACTTTAGCAAATTCCAACCTCCCTCACCAATTTAGTCAATGGGGAAATAAGCACTGCTGAGCTCTCTCACAGTGTCAATTTGCAACTGGTCTGGTCTTGAAGCTTGAAATCAGATTCCATACTGAGCCAGCTCAATTAGCTAGTTGCCTGTTTTTCTGAGCACAGGAACACATTAGTGTCGGTTCAGTTCCCGCATTGACTGAGGTTATCATGAGGACTCTCCTTCTCAATCTTGCCCCTCACCTGCAGCGTCATGCCCCTCAGGTTAAACTCAGCACCAGTCACCTCTCTCAAATGAGAGAGTAGTGATATGGGCCAGTATGACTCTGGTTACTTTCCCTTTCAGATGACCAATTAAATACCTTATCTGTATCAGGTTTTCAACAAAAAGATCTATTGACCAAATGTTTTAATAAATACCATTATGGGTTTATTATCAAAATAAAACTTATTCAGTGATGATGCAATAGTTAGTTAACAAATACATGAAAGCACTACTTGGCTAACGGAAAAGAGAAAACTTGAAATATTCCAGCAACAAATCTTACAAACGAACAAATCGGTTTCAGCCTGAGCTCAAATGAAGATTTTCAGTTCAGAAAGGGCAGCAATCAGATGGGCAGCTTGTTCTTTGCAGGCTTTCCTATAACTAGACAAGATAAAACAAGAACTTCTCTAAAGCCAGTCAGTGCTCAAAACAGCCTCTGCAGGGGTCTACCTTAAAACAAGTAGTTTTAATAGTCATGTGATTTCTTAGGAAGCCTTGCTAAAAAATCTACAATGTCCACAGTGAACCTTCAACTTCCTCTTTTAAAGAACCCACATTAGAGGTATTTCCACTAAACTTGAAATAAGTAGGTTTTCTAGCATTGTATAATAATATTAGTCCTTTATTAAATATGAAGCATCTTCATAACAAGGGGGCTCAATGAAGATTCACCAAACTGATTCCTGGGATGAGGACGTTGTCCGATAAGGGGTGATTCTGAGTAAATGTTCCCCCCATTTGGCAGAATTAAGTATCAGGCATCACAGTCTCATAATAGGAAGTCAATGATTTAGGACAGACATGAGGATAATTATTTTTATGAAAAGGATTGTGAATCTTCAGGATTTATTATCCTTTACCCTCGAGAACAGTGAATGTGCATGTGTTGAGTATGTTGAATGTTCATGTATTTAAATTATTATACAGATTTTGGATATGAAGGTAGTCTGGATCTAATGCAGCAAGACAAGGTTGAGGCAGATAATCAGCTATGATCTTATGGAACGATTCCTCCCCTCTCTTATACTTTTATGTTCTCGATAAGATTGGATGAAAATTAGTTGTCCTGTTGTCTCACAGTAAAACAGTTGAGGAGGTACTGGTGTAACAGTAATGCTATTGCCCTCTGGGCAATTAGGATGGGTATGCCAATGATCCCCACATCCCGTATTAAATTTTTTAAAAATCCAAACATAATTCATTGGCTTAAAACACTCCAAAAACCCTGAAAAATTTTGTCTAAACATGTGTTCAGTTTTGTGGAAGCAGTCTTCTATTATCAAGAAAGGGGCTAATGGAGAAATAATGTGCAGTTCTGCAGAATTTTGCTCATCTTGCATTATCTCTCCCTTCTCTCCTAAAAATGGCTCTTGTTAGAAGACCATAAAGAGGCCATTTAATACCTTCTCACACCCAGGAGAGCTTTCAAAGTGTTTGGTGTTGAATGAGTGGTTGATGCATGGGATGAAATCCAATTCTCACTCAGTAAGTTTCACAGACACCTCAAAATAAATAATAATAATAATCATATTTTCCAGAGTTTATAGAAGGAGGAATATTGCATAGTAGATTTCTACTCTGCTTCAAATAAAATCAGAAAATTCCTCTCCACGAGAACTGCAGGTGTTATTTGTTACCACTCTCACACCCGGCTGGACTGTACATTCCACACTGTATCAAACTGTTAAAATGTTCCTCCTCTGCCAAACCAACTTGCTCCAATCCATTTCTCCAAGGTCCTCCAGCCCCTCCCATCTTTTTACCTCCATTCAACCTCTTTGTTCATCTTGTTCACTCTTTGACTCAAAATGGTAACAGTTTGCTCTGCTGTAATTAATTCACATGTGCCTGACACATACACGACCCCATTCTGAACATTCTTGGCACCAAATGCAATATTTGTTTTTGCTAAACAAACATTCTTCAACTGGTTCCCAGAGGACAATCACTCACTGAAGGCCAGAGAGCTTAGTCAGAGCTGAGTTTAGGGATGGAAAGCGTGGGACTGGGGGAGTGCACTGGGAGTGGGGGAAGGGAGGACACAGAGCGATGAAGACAGAAAGAGAGAGGGATAGAAAAAGAGGGGGAGATAACACTTCCTGCTGTTCTTCTGCATTGATAACTTTGAAAATGTAAAGAAATCTCATGTTAGTTTTGACTATTTCCAGGTAAACTTCATAAGATTAATTGGCGCTCAAAGCTTAGGAACAGATTGCTCAGAACCAACAACTCAAGGTTCAGCTTGTATTTTCCAGTCCATTCTGATTCGGTCTCTCTGTCCCGACCCACTCCAAATTCAGTCTAAGAATCTTGATTCGCTCTGGGTTCACTGGGAAGGAGGAGTTCATTTGTGCTGTGTTTAATTGTTCAATGCTATCGAATTCTCTGTAAATAAACTCCTGGTAAAGTTTAGCTAACCACTTCTCCAGTCCCTATCTAACAGCCCTTAAGTAAGTGGTAAAGGGAGGCAATTCACTCAACATCTAGCCAAACAAATCTCTTTCCTGCAACTATGATCATCAAACAGCTCCCCATATCCTTGAGAGATGGCACTTTGTAAATGCTGCCTGCCAGTCTGGAACAAAGAAATTATCCTGTCCAAGAAAAGGCTGGTACACAGTTCTCATGTAATGCAATAAATGCACAGAGCTTTTACAGACTGACAAGGGCAATTGCTAAAACATGCTTCATTACTGTTCCTTGACCCTATCCCACAACATTTTGGTCTGTCTCTCACTTTGTACAAAGAAAGAATGCTCACTGATCCTTCCAGCACCACCTGGATTTATGTTGGTCAAGATTGATAAAAGAAGTAAAAATTAATCTAAAACTTGTAATTATAAAAACCATTTTTAAAATGCTGAAGGTGAGGCTGCAGTAGGACAAGAGGCTACACTCATCAGCTCCTGAAACTCTCTCCTTTTTAATCTCAGCAACTCCCCGCCCCATGCCCCATTTCCATCACGATTCACCCTGTTCTTCTACCCTAACCTTCTGACTCTCACCCTTTACAATATCTAGGTGAGATAATAAAGAACAGATCTGTGAATTTGATCACATCTCAGTTTGGAAAGATTAAACATGCGAGATAGAAGTCTGAAACATGAAACATTTGCAGACTTGTCTGGTGTACAATCGTTGCCCATATGAACTGCAGGTGCCTGCAGACCTGTTGATGTAAATGCCAAGATTACGCTAGGCAGCTGAGCATTAACCCTTACATCAGCAGTGGCACCACTGGATAGTTACTGCCCTGGATTTGCCTCTTGGATTTAGTGGCTTGAAGCCAACTTCTATAAACAGATGTGGTCTTCAATTAAACAACACCCCACCCGGGTCCTTACAGCCCACATATAAGTTCCAGAATTTAATAATCAACCATTAATTACTTTAAACAACCCCACAATCTCTTCCAATATAAAAAAAACAGAAGGCCAAGCTATACAGGTTAAACAAATTGTTCAGATTTATTTAAACATTAAGTGTTACAGAGGCCAAAGGGTATAGCAAAATAACTGTCAAGACCAGACAGAGAATAAGATTTGAATCAGTCTGCAAGAGTTGTCTATCCCATTATTGACCAGTGGGTCCTGATCGTCTGTCATACACAATAATATCTTTGGGTGAAATGACACTGTCCTCTGTAGACTTGTAATCAAAGGTATTGAGCAGAATCTAGTCTTTGTTATTTAAAATAAAGCTTAATGCTTGAGCTGTGATTCACACCAGGACATGATTCTTATTGAAACCATTTTGTTTCAAGTAAGTAAAGTGTTTAACAGATCCTGGACCTTGTAAGGACAGGTGCTTATTTCTGGACTGTGCATTTATTCCCCTACAAGGAATGTCCTCCCCAATTCTGGAATCCATTCGACTGACTCAGTATTCAGATATCGGGAAGTTATCCAGCTCCTGTCTCTATCATTTCACAGATTTCTGAATGTAAAGTTAGCCAATCAGTCAACAGTGCAATTCTTAATATAATTACAATGGAAGGCCGAAACAATACTTTGTGAATTTGGTGATAGCGTAGATGTTTTGTGACTCACCAAACTTTTCAGAAAATGAAGAAAACATTGAGCTGGAATCCATTGCTGGCTCCACAATCACAAGCTCAATCAGATGCTCCAAAGTCACCCAGCCGCGCTCGCAGAATTATCACTTTGTTATTGACAATTAGCTTCAATGTTTGTACAGACAGGCATGGATTAGGAAACTATTGTGTCCCTATGTCTGGGCCAGGAGGTCTAGATTCAATTACCACCTGACCCTGAGATGTGACATAATATGTCTGAGCAGGCTGACAATTAAAATGATGGAAAAGATATTGGTGTCACCATGGGCTACATCAGGACAATAACAAATGAAGGTCAATAGTGTGCATCATCAGTGACACTGAAGAGCTAGCTTCTCAGTGAGAAAGCTTGTATGGTCAGTGAGACCTGCCTGGATTCAGCTGTGCACTGGAGTTTTCAGATGCAGGCAGAAGGAATTCACATCTCAGTTGCCATTGTGAACACCCAGGTGATGAACTGAATGGACAAATACGTTTCATGGCCAATGATGGCTACTTCAACAGTTTAATACCCCTGGAGAGATGAGGTCAGTGAATGGCGCTGTAGCTCATACTAATCATCCTAGAACTGAACCTCGAAATAACAAGTGTACAGTGGACAAGAGAGAGTGTGGTTCTGTATGATGTGGCCTAATACCATCCTGGCCACCACAGGAGATATCATGAAGACTCAAGGATTTAAGCAACGCAAGAACCAAGGACCATTCCTGGTGGGCTGTACCTAACTCCATCTGTGATTAGGAAGTCCAGGAAATTGCAAAGCCAATATCATGTGAGCATACACTCACCACTACTGTATAACAGCTATAACATCGTGTGGATGTTAGGAGACATGTCCAAGGGCTAGTTTTTCAAATAGTTTATGCCTAGTGTGAGGAAGCACTTAAGGTCATAGAGAGTACTAGAGAAAGCTATCCCATTATGAGAATGTTTTTGGAATAGTTTCTTAGAACTAAACAGTAAGTTTGAGAGCCAGTCAACCAACCAAGGTATCCTAGACCGAGATTTAATGAAGACAGCTTAGTCAACAGTGATAGTGTGGAATGAGAGACCTATGTCCATTAGCAAAAAGGTCAACAATCAGGTGATGCAAATTATTATACATTAAATTTGATGGACAGAAGAGAGGATCCAAGACTATTAATTTAAATTTGATTAAGGACAGTTATGAGGGTATGAAAGCAGAGCTAGCTAAAGTGAACTGGAAAAGTAGAAAAAGCAATAGATTGATTGATGTGCATTGGCAGACATTGAAGGCTTTTTTCAGAATACGCAGCAGAGATACATTACTACAAGAACAAAATATTCAAGGTAAGGACAATCATCTAATGGATCTTACAATAAGTTCCAATACTAAAGACAATATAAACTTTAACGAAAAGTGTAAAATTGCATAAAGATAATGGCAGGCCAGAACACCAGACACATTAGACTGGAGAACAATGTTAATTAATGAAAAGATTAATAAGAAAGTGAAATTAGGACATGTGAGGAAGTGAACTAGAGAAAAGAAAACAGAGCAAAAATTTCTAAAATTTATTTCTAAAAAGATAATTAAAGTCAGAATTCCTCCTATAGAAAGTTTGCCTTAGGAATTAATTATGGAAAATTAGATAACAAATGAATTGAGCACATACTTTATATCAGCCTTGACTAGGAAGAAACGAGTAACATCCTAGAAATAGCTGTAAAACAGGAAATGGGAGACAGGAGGAACTCAAAAAGATTACCATCATTAGGTGGTGGTGATGATGTGGAGGTGCTGATGTTGGACTGGGGTGTACAAAGTTAAAAATCACACAACACCATGTCATAGTCCAACAGGTTTATTTGGAAGCACTGGCTTTCAGAGCGCTGCTCCTTCATCAGGTAATGTAGTAAGCAAATTGTTGGAGCTGTGGGCAGCTGTTAATTTTCCAAAATATTCTCAATTTGGGGAATGTTCCTTCAGATTGGAAAATAACAAACAACTCTTTTATTAAAAAAGCGAAGGGTTAGAAAGCAGGAAATTACAGGTCAGTTAGTTTAACATCTGTCATCGGAAAAATGCTCTAAGTCATTATTGAAGATATTACAGCAGTGCTTTTGTGAAAGGAAAATCATGTTTAAACAACTTATTGAAGTTGTATGAATAAGTAACACTTACTGTAGAGAAAGGGGAACTCGTGAATGTACTGAACTTGGATTTCCAGAAGGTGTTTAATAGAGTGCCACATCAAAGGTTAGTGTTTAAAATTAAAATTCATGGTGTTAGAAGTAATATCTTGCCACAGACAGAAGATTGACTATCTTACAGGGACTAGAGAGCAGGCATAAGTGGGTCATTTTCTGGCTGACGAAACATAATGTGTGTTGTCCCACAATATGGGCACCTCAACTGTTTACAATTGATATAAATTCATAAAGTGACCACGTACTGTCCTCCTTTGGCTGATGAGTCAGTAAACTCCTCCACTTGGAGGAAGCACTGAGAGTGGCAAGGGGACAAAATATACTCTGGGTGGGGAATGTCAATGTCCACCACCAAGAGTGGCTTACCAGCAGCATCACTGATCGAGCTGGTCCAGTCCTAAAGGATATAACGGCTCGACTGTGTCTGTGGCAGGTAGTGAAGGAACCAACAAGAGGAAAAAACATGTTTGACCTCATCCTTACTAATCTGCTGGTTGCAGACTCACCTGTCCATGACAGTATTGATAAAAGTGACCTTGTGGAGTTGAAGTCCCGCCTTCACATTGAGAATAATCTCCATCGTGTTGTGTGGCACTATCACTGTGCTGAATGGGACAGACTTCGAACTGATCTCGCAGCTCAAGACTGAGCATCCATGAGGATCTGTGGGCCATTAGCAACAGCAGAACTGTACTCTAGCACAATCTGCAACCTCATGGCTCGGCATATCCCCCATTCAACCATTAACATCAAGACAGGGGATCAATCCTGGTTCAATGGATACTACAGGAGGACATGCCAGGAGCAGCATCAGGCATACCTAAAAATGAGGTATCAACCTGGTAAAGCTACCGAACAGGACTACTTGCCAAACAGCATAAGCAGTGAGTGATAGAAAGAGCTAGGTGATCCCACAACCAGTGCATCATATCTAAGCTCTGCAGTCCTTCCACACCTAGTTGTGAATGGTGATGGACAATTAACTAACTTATTGGAGGAGGCAGCACCACAACTATCCTGATCCTCAGTGATGGAGGAGCCCAGCACATCAGTGCCAAAGATAAGGCTGATGCATTCGCAACAATCTTCAGTCAGAAGTGTCAAGTGGGTGATCCATCTTGGGGTCCTCCAGTGGTCCCCAGCATCACAGAGACCAGTCTCCAGCTAATTCGATTCACTTCATGTGATATCAAGAAATGACTGGAGGCACTGGACACTGAAAAGGCAATGAGCCCTGACAACATTCTGGCAAATAGGACTGAAGACGTGTGCTCTGTGTGCTCCAAAACTTGCTACTCCCCTGGCCAAACTGTTCCCATACAGTTACAACACTGGCATCTACCCAACAATGTGGAAAATTGCCCAGGTATGTCCCGTACATAAAAAGCAGGACAAATCCAACTCGGCCAATTACCGCACAAGCAGTCAACTCTCCATCATCAATAAAGTGATGGATTGGTTCAGCAACAGGGGCTATCAAGCAGCACCTGCTCAGTAACAAACTGCTCAGTGACACCCAGTTTGGGTTTTGCCAGGGCCAATCAGTTGCTGAGCTCATTACAGCAATAGTTCATACATGGACAAAAAAGCTGAATTCCAGAGGAGAGGGTCAATCTTTGACATCAATGAGCCCTGGCAAAACTGGAATCAATGGATATCGGGGGCAAACACTCCACTGGTTAGTCATACTTGGCACAAAGGAAGATGGTTGTAGTTGTGGAGGGTTAGTCATCTCAGCAGGAATCCCCATCGTGTTCTAGGCCCAATAAATCTTTAGCTGCTTCATCAATGACTTTTCCTCTGTCATAAGGTCAGAAGTGGGGATAATCACCGATGATTGCACAGTGTTCAGCATCATTCGTGACTTCTCAGATATTGAAGGAGCCCATGTTCAAATGCAACAAGGTCTGGACAATATCCAGGCTTGGGCTGACAAGTGGCAAGTAACATTTGCACCACACAAATGCCAGACAATGACCATCACCAATAATAGACACTCTAACCACTGTCCCTTGACATTCAATGGCATTACCATCACTGAATCCTCCACTGTCAACATCCTTGAGGTTAATGTTGACTAGAGACTCACCTGGCCTCACCACATAAACACAATGGCTACAAGAGCAGGCCAGAGACTAGGGATAGTGCGGCAAGTAACTCACCTCCTGACTCCCAAAATTTATCCACCATCTACAAGGCACAAGACAGGAGTGTGATATAATACTCCCACTTGCTCTGGATGGGTGCAGCTCCAACAACACTCAAGAAGCTTGACACCACCCAGGACAAAGCAACCTGCTTGATTGGCACCACATTTACAAACTTTCAATCCCTCTATCACTGGCGCTCAGTAGCGGCAGTGTGTACTATCTACAAGATGCATTGTAGAAAATCACCAAAGATCCTTGAACAGCACCATCCAAACCCACGATCACTTCCACCTAGAAGGATAAGGGCAGCATGTAGTTGGGAACACCAGCCCCTGCAAGATCCCCCCCAAGCCACTCACCACCCTGACTTGGAAATATACCACCATTCCTTCACAGTCATTGGGTCAAAATCCAATGACTCCCTAATGGCATTGTGGGTCGACCCACAGCAGGTGGCCTGCAGTGGTTCAAGAAGGTAGCTCACCACCGCCTTCTCAAGGGCAAATAGGGATGGGTTATCAGTGCTGGCCAGTCAGTGACGCCCAAGTCCCACAAATGAATTTTAAAAAATACAAATTGTGAATGACGGAAGAGATGGCAACTAAATTTGCTGACAATACAAGATAGGTAGGAAAATAAGTTGGGAAGAGGACATAAGGAAGCTACAAAGAGATATACAGTGTAGATAGGTTAAGTGAGTGGGAAAAGATCCGGCAAACAGTATTACATTCCCTACAGTATGAAAACAGACCATTTGGCCCAACAATTCCACACCAACCCTCTGAAGAGTGACCCACCCAAACCCATTCCCCTACCTAATGCTATGGGCAATTTAAAACGGTGAGAGGTTGCAACCTCAGATCAAAGCGATCTGGATGTTCTTGTGCATCAATGGCAGAAGATTTGTTTGCTGGTGCAGCAAATAATTAGGCAATTTAATTTTTTGATGAGTAGATTAGATTCCCTACAGTGTGGAAACAGGCCCTTCGGCCCAACAAGTCCACACTGACCCTCCAAAGACTAACCCACCCAAATCCATTTCCCTCTGACTAATGCACCTAACACTATGAGCAATTTAGCATGGCCAATTCACCTGACCTACAAATCTTTGGATTGTGGGAGGAAACCAGAGCACCCAGAGGAAACCCACGCAGACATTGGGAGAAGGTGCAAGCTCCAACAGTAACCCGAGGTTGGAATCAAACCTGGGCCTAGTGCTGTAAGGCAGCAGTGCTAACCACTGAGCCATCAAGCCACCTCGTGTTAGGGAATCGATTACAAAAGTAGGGAGTTATACAGGGTACCGATGACACCACATCTTGAGCATCATATTGGTCACCTCTTTTAACGAAGGATGATAAAATGTCGGTGTCAGTTCAGAGAGGGGTTAATTGGATAATCCCTGGAATGGACGGTTTTCTTATGAGGAAAGGTTGGGTGAGTTTGGATTGGCATCTGCTGGAGTTTACAAGAGCGTAAGGCAACATGATTGAAGCAGAGATGACCCTGAGGCATTGGGGCAGGGGGGATGTGGGGAGGATGTCACAGCTTGTGGGAGAATCTAGAACTAGGAATAACTGTTTAAAAGAAAGCGGTTGTCCATTTAAGACAGAGATAAGGAGAAACATCTTTCTTACAGTGCTTGAGAGTCTTTGGAGCTTTCTCAAAAGACAGTGGAAGCAAAGGCCTTGAATATTTGTTATGACAGAGATGGATAGATTCTTGATAAACAAGTGGGAGTGTGAATGTTATTGGGGGATGGTGGGGTACATGGAAATGTAGAGTAATCAAATGAGCAATGAACTTATTTTTCACGAGAGACCAAATGGTCTAATTCTGTTCCTTATTCATATTCTCCCGTGTACAACAGTCCAGAGCATCAGCACCCAACACAACATCCAATGAGGTCCCAGGGACAGGTGATGGCAACATCAACACTCCAAAAACCAGTCTCTGGAACTGTGTATTTCAGAACACTTGCAGGAAACAGCTTTTCCAGCACTGTCTGGTTGAAAGCCCAGGGTTTGACAGGAGCCAGGACAGAGTACCCAACATAGGACAGTTCCCATTAAGAAAACAAAAAGAGGCAGGTACAGAAGAAAGGGATTGAATTATTTTCAAGAATTGATTCTGTAATCTATTGCACTGCAATATTTATTTATAAAATAAATCTTTGGAAATACAATTTTAAATATTTATATATCTTAAAACCAGATTCAGTTCTGTCACGTTGTCTTTTTCCCGTATGGGATAATGTGCTCTCCCTGCTTAGACCCTGATGACTGTCTTATATCAGACTTTTGTGCTTTTTCAGCAGGGGTGAGTAATATTGTTTTTGCTACTCCCCACAGAAAACCTGCAGAGATTCAACATGAATCCTGATGAGTGATAGTTTCAGTTTGAATAATAAGGTAATAAATTAAATGAAGTGAAGACAAAAATCTCTACGTTTGTCATGGTACTTCTTCCAGATAAAGCTCAAGGGTCAGTCACAATGGAGCCCAATTTGGGGGTTTGAAAATCTATGTTTGTTTTTTAGAACAGCACATTCTGCTACCATCTTGAAAGCATTCTACACACTCTTCATCCAGATTTTTCCTGCCAAACTGATTTTCCCAGTTTATTTGTAGATTAACATCATCTGTGATCATTGCTGTCCCTTTTCACAAGTGCTTAATATTTCTTGTATGTTTTGTCCCATGGTATAGTTATTGTTAGGGCACTGAAAGAGCACTCCCACTAGTAACTTCCTTCCTGTGCCATCCTTGATTAACAGTGTTAGCCCTACATCTTTACCAAGCTTCCTGTTCTTTTTTGAGGGTCATGTACAGTTGAATATCCAGGACCCAACCTTCATCATCCCGTAGCTACATCTCTATAATAGCTCTTACATCATCCCATTTATTTACTTCAATGTGCACTATCAATTTGTTTACTTGCTATGAATGCTGCATGCATTCAGATATAGACTATTTAATTTTGCTTTTTTTTATTGTTGTAACATCTTATCTTGACTGTTGATGCATTATAGAACATAGAAAAATACAGCGCAGTACAGGCCCTTTGGCCCTCGATGTTGTGCCGATCCAAACCCACCTAACCTACACTAGCCCACTATCCTCCATATGCCTATCCAATGCCCGTTTAAATGCCCATAAAGAGGGAGAGTCCACCACTGCTACTGGCAGGGCATTCCATGAACACACAACTCGCTGAGTAAAGAATCTGAGATGTATTCTTTCTGCCTATTCCTGCCATTCTCTGCCCACTACCTTGACTCAACCCCTGGATTTGCTATACCAACTCAAGCTTTATCCTCGCTCCCACTGTTTAGTATAAAACCCTCTGTACTTCCCTAGGTATAGAGATTGCCAGAACACTGATACCAGCATAATTCAGTTGAAGGCTGTCCTATTAGTATAAACCCCATTTCCCCAGTATGAGTTCCAGTTGTCCATGAATCGAAACCTACTTTTCCCAAAGCAGTCCTTGAGCAATGTATTAACTTCTTCCTGGCCTCTGTCAATTGGAATATGGTTCAGGATTATTACCTTTGAAGTTCTGCTCTTCAATTGGGTGCCTAGCTCCTAATAATGTCTAAGTAGAAACTCCTTCCTCGCCCCGCCAATACCACAGGTACCTACATGGAACACAACAATTAGATCTTATCCCTCCCACTCCAAATTCCACACTATCCTGAGCAGATGCCCTACATTCTGGCACTAGGTAGACAACACAGCTGCCTGGAGTCACCCTCTTGGCTCCAGAGAATGGTATCTATTCCCTTCATTATATTAGCCTCTATTGCCACTGTATTTGTTTTCGCTCCCCCGCTACTTGAAAGGCAACCAAAGTGTCCTGGTCAGTGTGCTCCACCTCTCTACAGACCTTGTTTTTGTCCATACAAGTGAAACATGTTAGATCATTACAAAGGCCGAGGCTCCTACATTGTAAGTATCCTCCTAGCCCTTACCTGCCTCACTCATGATTCAATGGTCCCGACCCTTACTACAGGTGGAATTGGAGAGTCAAACCCTAAGGGGTATGATTGTCTTTAGAACAAAGTATCGTTGTACACATTGGGTGCCTTCTAGGATATCTGGTATCTCTTCCTACTGTCTGATACATCATAATATCTTCAGTTCAGCCTCCAATTTAATGATTGAGTTGGATTCCCTGTAATTTTACACATTTACAGGAGAGGTGTTTGCCTTAGATTACTTTCAGATCCAAAAGCTCCCATGTCCCATGTTCGTCAGCTTGGTTCCCCATTGCCTTATCTAATTAGTTAAATGTAGTTGATAATTTGATAAGTCATGTTAAATTTTTATTATTTATCACAATTTTACTTTATCAATTAAATGCTATTACCATTTACAACTGAAAGTTATACGTGAACATTTAATTAACTCACCCGACTCCTATGATGCCACTAATTTTTCATTGTTTCTCAAACTGAGCACACACTGACTGCCAGCTGCTGTGGGTGAAGGGGGTGAAATGGTGCACTCCGAAAAGGTCAAGAAAGAAAGAAGACAGGTAGACCTCCTTCTACCATTTCACCAAAGTCTCAGGCTGACAAACCCGCATGCTCCCTGAACTCACACAACTTCCACTCTGTGTCAGGTGCACTTAATGCTGGCTACATTCAATATTGTTGATGTGACTTAGATGAGTCAGTTTGGCTCCATTATTGTTCAAGAATTTGTTTTAGCTAGCTCTTTAATTTATTAACTAAACACAAGCTACTCAAAAGAAATGGAACTGAGTTTCAAGCTCCACATCATCTTAGTTACTAACAATGTCCTCAGACCCTCACACCAAGTGAAACCTTCTTCATGTTTCTGTCCAGGGTGGATTCCTTAACTCACTAAATTCCAAACGGTCTGAAGCTGAAAATATTTGAGCTACAATAGATCCAGGCGCTTGTCTTTAAATTGTTCCATCATCCTTCCATCTACAACCTCCTGCAGTTTTACAAACCTCCTGTCCATCATACCTCCTCACCCCACAATTCACTCCTCAAATTCCTTCATATCTCCTTATTCCACTTTTAGAAATCTCCTTATCCATTCAACCAGATTTTCAAACACCTTTTTCAACCTGAACCCCATGTCCAATGCTTCCTTTCTCTTCTCCCTGAAAGTCACAATTGGTGTTTATTGCAGGATTTCTGATGGGGATCCCCTGAACTATATGACAGCAGTGAGAACAGTTCCTCAGAGTTCAGACTGGAGGATATATTTCCAACTTGATTCCCAGCCTCAGGGAATATCAAGTTCTCACAAAACCATTCAGCCGGGATGTTGTTACATCATCTTTTGGTGAGAGCTAATTATTCACGATAATGGTGTTGTGGAGTTGAAGGCATGTACTGTACCTTTAAGAGAGAGTGAAAGTTGATAAGCTAGCAAGCACCTATCATGTGACTGAGTGCAGGCACAGAGCATTCTGGACAATTTGAAGATGTAATATTTGAACTGTAACTCAGATAATGAGTTGTTTTCACAACCATTCGAATTCAACCAATCAGTTTAAATTATGCCCCAAGGTACTAAAATCCAATTGAATTTGTTTTGACAAAATCAAACCAATGAGACGATCTGATGTTTTGGGGTATAAAGAGCAGACATTTTGAACCATTAGCTGGAGTCAAAGAGCACCTACTGCCATCAATAGGCTACCTGTAGTCTGTCTGCTTTTTCAAATGAAACATCTTTGCAGGAGAAGACCAAAGATGATGCAGGAGAAATCTACAGACAGAGAAGTGCAGCACACAAAGATGGCACCTAGTTTTGAAAATTGATTTGCTGTAAATTTAATAGGGGCTTTATTGAATCAAATATTGTCATAGAGTGGGAGGTAGATAAATCATTAAGACAAAGGAGGCTTACAGTTGTAGATAGTTGTTATTTAACTCAAAAAGAAAACATTAAAGTATAAATTGTTAATTTTTCTTTCAATAGTGGAATTTGAGTATCCTGCTGTCACTCATACTTTAACAATTTACGAGGTGAGGTGAGTTTTTCTGTATGTTTAGTTTAAATGAGCAGAAGGGTTTGCCCTTTGTCATAACAGTGTTTGGGCTCGGGTCTGTGATTTGGACTGGTTTAGACAGATCCAGTCTGAGATTTGGACAAATCTGAACAGATAAAATCCCAGCAGATTTAAACACTTGCCAATTAGTGTCCTAGATCTTTAAATAAACCATAGGTGAGACAATTTGTTGAATTTTAGTTATTAGTGGTTGGTTAAATTAAAAGTGAGACAAATGGCTCTTAAAATTGCTAAAGAGATTCTGGGGCTTGAAGATGATTTCCAAATTTGCCAAGAATGTTTAGAAGGAAAGAAAACGACCTCACTTCTAGAATTAGCAAAGAAGTTAGAATTGGGTTTACCCAAGGACAAAAGTAAAGGTGAAATTGGAAGGAAATCACTCAAGCAATTAGGTGTGTCAGAGAAAGAGACAAGTGCCATAGAGTTAGAAAAACTTGGGAGAGGGAAAGAGAAAGAGAGAGAAGAAAGTAGGAGAGGAAAAGAGATAGGAATATAGTTAGCAATGTCAAGTTAACAGGATGGAGATTAAAAGAGAAGGTAGTGATATGTACAAATATGTTAAACACTGCCACATTTTGATGAGAAAGTTGTCGAAACCTTCTTTATTTTATTTGGAAAACTGGCTTGGCAGATGGAGTGGTCAGAGGACTTATGGGTAATGCTAGTTCAGACTAAACTGGTAGACAGAGCTAGTGAGGTATTTGCAGCGATATCAGATAAGGGGTTAAGAGATCATGAAGAGGTCAAACAAGCTTTAGCTTCCGGCAAGAATTTCAATCTGTGAGGGTTAGAAGTTGGGAGAAGGGGAGATCCTACACTATGAAACCAAGAGTAGAGAATACTGGTAATTGTTTACCACAGGTTAAAAAAGAAACCCAAGAGGCTGGAAAGGAGGTGAAAGTCCTTGTGTATTTCCACTGTGCTAAAGTGGGAAACACAAAGTGCTGGCCGTTAAAGAAAGGCACTCTGGGAAAAGATGTGGTAAAAGAAGCTAAGCCAGTGGCATTAGTGAAAGTAGTAAAGGAGACCCCAAGGAGAGCCAAGGAACTGCAGGATAGTGTACAGCCTTGGCAGGGTCTGGGTATGGAGTTAGTGCCTGATCTTGATAAAGGATTCGTCTCTGCGGGTAAAGTTTACTCAGAAAGAAGAGAAGGACAAGACGTTATAATTTTGAGAGATGCAGGATCTAACCAGTTTCTAATAGTAAGACATGAACATATTTGCACTCTTTCTGCTCTGTTACCTGAGAGAGTGGTAAGTTTTGGGATAGATGGACAAAAAGTTAGCATTCCCCTATGTAAGATCAGATTAGAGTGCCAACTCAAGACTTGGGAAGTGACAGTGGGAGTGATTGACACAGATCCGATCCAGGAATCCAGTTTGTTCTTGGGAATGATTTAGCAAGTTTCAAGGTGGGAGTGACACCCCTTGTTGTGGAGAAGCCCAAGGAAGACCAGGGAACTGAGGAGGTAAAAGAAAAATACCCTGATATTTTCCCAGACAGCGTCATAACTCTCATAAATCACAGCACGAAGCAAACAACTAAAGAGAAAGATGAAGGAGTTGAGGTGCAGTTAGCAGACACCCTGTTTGATGTAATGGTGCAGGAAAAATCTGAACAGGCAGAGGGTCAGACAGAAGTTTTTAGTCCTGAAAGGCAAAGGGACTTGCAACAGAAAGATGAGACAATAAAAGGTTTGTATATTGATGCGTAATCCCAAAAAGAGGCAGAGAATATTCCTGAGGATGATTAGAATCCTAAAATGGAAATGGAGACCATGGCAGGTTAGTGCAGAGGAGAAATGGGCAGAGATGCACCAGATTGTGTTGCCGGTAGCATACAGACAGGAGGTGTTACAGGTAGCACATGAACTACTTGTAGGAGGTCAACTAGGCGTATGAAACATTCAGGCTAAGGTACAAAAACACCTTTATTGGCCTGGAATGCACAAGGACATGGTTAACTTTTGCTGTACGTGTCATACATGCCAAATAGCAGATAAGCCATAGACGGTAATAAAACCAGCACTTTTATTTCCAATTCCTGCATTTGAAGAACCTTTCATGCAGGTTATGATTAATTGTGTAGGTCCCCTCCCAAGAACTAAAAGTGGGAACCACTACTTGTTCACCATAATGGATGTGTCGACCAGATTTCTGGAGGCAATTCCATTCCAGAGTATTAAGGCAAAAAGAATGGTAGAGGAGTAAGTTGCTTTTTTCACACGGTATGGGCTGCCCAGAGAGATTCAGTCAGACCAAGAGTCAAATTTTACTGCTAGGCTGTTTAAGGAGGTTATGGATCGCTTAGATATACAGCACTTTATATCCAGTGTGTATCATCCTGAATCCCAGGGAGCTTTAGAAAGGTGGCATCAGACCCTGAAGACCATGTTAAGAGCATACTGTCAGGATTACCCGAATTTAAAAATGTGTTGCTGGAAAAGTGCAGCAGGCCAGGCAGCATCAAAGGAACAGGAGAATCGACGTTTAGTTACACCAACTTTTTTTGCAACCCTTCAAAGTTGCAATTGATGCTAGTGACATTAGAGTTAGAGCTATACTGCTACAGGAAGATAAGGATGGAATTGAACTGCCAAATGGTTACGTTTCAAAGAAACTCAACATTCACCAGAGAACATACTCTACGATTGAAAAAGAGCGATTGAGTTTGGTCCTGGCCTTACAACATTCTAATGTTTATGTCACGAACAATATGTCCGAGTTGGTTGTTTACACAATCACAATCCCCTTACATTCTTGGAATGCTTTGAAGACAAGAATATAGACTAATTCATTGGAGTCTTATGTTACAGACTTTTAATTTCCAAATTGTACATGTTGTGGATCGTAAGAATGTAATAGCAGATGCGTTATTGTGGATTTCATGGATAAAGTATAGGTAAGATTGAACAGATACCAAAGTTTATATATATATATTTATATATGTGTGTGTGTGTGCAGAGGTTAATATGAACTTAAATTAATGTCCCGTGTGTGTCATGGTAGTGAGGTTAAGAATTAGACAAATAAAATGAAGCTATCTTTACATTATGATGGTTCATTTCTATTCTTAAACGGGGAGGTGTTGTGGAGTTGAAGGCGTGTACTGTACCTTTAAGAGAGACTAAAAGTTGATAAGCTAGCAAGCACCTGTCATGTGACTGAGTGCAGGCACAGAACGTTCTGGACAATTTGGAGATGTAACATTTGAGCTGTAACTCAGATAATGAGTTGTTTGCACAACCATTCGAATTCAACGAAACTGTTTAAATTATACCCCAAGATACTAAAATTCAATAAAATTTATATTTTACTGTTTTGACAAAATCAAACCAATGAGGCGATCTGATGTTTTGGGGTTTAAAGAGCAGACATTTTGAACCATTAGCTGGAGATAAAGAGCACCTACTGCCATCAATAGGCTACCCATAGACCCTCTCTCTAAAAGGTACCTTTTTCAAATGAAACATCTTTGCAGGAGAAGACCAAAGATGATGCAGGAGAAATCTACTGACAGAGGAAGTACAGCACACAAAGATGGCACCTGGTTTTGAAAATTGATTTGCTGTAAATTTAATAGGGGCTTTATTGAATCAAATATTGTCATAGAGTGGGAGGTAGATAAATCATTAAGACAAAGGAGGCTTACAGTTGTAGATAGTTGTTACTTAATGTTCTCTTTTGGAGTTAAAGAATAAATTGTTAATTTTTTTCTTTAAATAAAGAAATTTGGATATTCCTCTGTCACTCATACTTTAATAGTTTACAAGGTGAGATGACCTTTTCTGTGTGTTTGGTTTAATTAACAGAAGGGTTTACCCTGTGTCATAACAATGTCGACACCTAATGTACGGCCCAATAAGGGCAGTCTGTAAATTCCAGCAGTGAAGATGGTTGTGCCCCTCATCCCAGTTAATTCACAGGTAGTGCCTTAGATTATTGTTGATTTAACCCATTAACCATTTCCAAAAGTTCCTGTGTTTGACCACTGCTCACTCAGGTTCACCTGTCTAAACCAGTGGAGGAACAGTAATTGAAGGAAGGTGCTGTCTGAGAGACATAGTTACTAATTTCACTGCCTTCCCCTAAGTTGAGAATGGCTCCTCTGGTACTTACGTGAGTGGTTGCCATCGAACTGTAGACCTCTTTCTGCCAATGTAGCGAGTGCTTGAAGCTTTCGTCCCTCCGGCTCTCTCCCTGTTTTGTTTCTTACTGACGTGTCCCATTGACAAAGCTGGCACATGCTGTGTCTTGGGTGAAGCTAATGTGGGATTGGTTGGCAGATGAAGGTCAGTCACTACTTCACATCGTGTGCCGGTAAAGCCAGGTTTACACACACAGACCTGAGGCTGTTGGCAAAATCCACCATTCTGACAACGTGGGAAACAAATAGCTGCAAAGTGACCAGAACAAAATCAATCAAGAAACAGCTCACCGAAGGTAAAAGTCTGAAATTCTGGCATTATACATCTCTATTTAACACAGCATCTAGGAAGACAGACAACACTGAGATTTGAGCTGAAAATGTGTTGCTAGAAAAGTGCAGCAGGTCAGGCAGCATCCAAGGAGCAGGAAAATCAATGTTTGGGCAAAAGCCCTTCGTCAGGTTATCTGATAGTGAGTTGAACATTGTCTGTCACTTTTGGACTCTGGGTTTAAATCCAACCTTGACCAAAATCCCCTTTACTTTGTTGTGTATATATATACAAATAGATAGGCAGAATAAATCTGGGATGTTGGCTACAGATAACCAAGTCATCAGGTAGTTCTATGGAATTTTACGCTGTCAAGAGGTCATCAATGCTTGTTGTTACATTAGTTTTGGGACAGAAAATGACTGAAATTTAGATTGAGCTACAGACTTGGTTAGTTAAAAAAAACAGACTCCCAATACTCTGTAGCTAACCCTGTACCTGTTCTTGGAGCCTTTGATAAGGACAGTGTGCATGAGGACAGTATAGAGGAATATTTACTCAGTATCTAACTCTTGCTGTTCCTGTCCCAGGAGGGTTTGATGGGGACAATGCAAAGGGAGCTTTGCTCAGTACTTAACCACACGCTGTTCTTTGTTTGGAAATCCTTGATGTTGATGTTCAAAAAGAGATTCAACTCAAATATTTTATAACAAAAGCTTGCATCTAAATAGCTACTCTCAGAATTGTAAAATGTCCCGAGCAGCCTTTGAGATGTGAATCAGACATTAGGATAACAAGGAGATGTTGGGACAAGTGACTTGAAGCCAGATTGCAGCTACTGAAAGGAGACAAAGAGATGGGGATGTGAAGGGGTGGACAGCTAAAGATGGTCAGCGAGGGGAGTGTGCGTATTCAGGGAAAGAGATTTGGATGATATTTAGGCAAGAATTCCAGGCAGATGGTGGGGTTGAGAGGTTTGGGAGGGAGTTTCAGTGTAGGGTTGTTCAGGGAGGGAGCTGCTGAGAGTGGGGAAACTGGGAGGCAGAACTCCAGAACATTGAGGCTTGGATTGACCTCCTTCTGTTTCTGAGTTTCTACCACCATCTACTGGCCACATTTCGCTGGTACAGCAGCTGCTGCTGAAGAACCAGAAATGAAACCTTTCATAATTTCCCATTAAAATCACAATGCAATGGGGTTGGTGTTGAGGCAGGGAACCACTAGGATTTGGGCAGTGGGTTTGAGCTGTATCACTGCAGCAACATGAATGACCACAGCGAGTGAGAAAAGCTGCAGACCAAATACAAACTGTGCTGTAATTATACAACTGTTTTAGAATTAATGTCCTTTCGGAAATGAAGTGTGCCGGCCTTACCCAGTATTGCATTCATGTGACTCTTGACCCAAAGAAGCGTGACTGATTCTTAACTACCCTCTGAACAATTAGGGATGGGCAATAAATTAGGGTGGTCCAGTCAATGAAATCCGCATCCCATGAATTAATTTTAAAAAGTAGCCTCTATGGCACTCAAGACAGGCAATGATCACCTTCAAACAATAAAAATCCTCATGGTTTATCCTTGATATCCAATAACACAAACATTGCTGAGCTCCCCCACTATCAATATGAGGGGGCCATCACTGACCAGAAGCTCATCAGGGAACATATCAGGAATGGGATGGAATACACTCCAATTGTCTAGATGAGTGCAGCTCCAACAACACTCAAGTAGCTCACACCATCCAGGACAAAGAAACTGATTTGACTGACACCCCATCTACCACCTTCAACATTCACTTCCTCCAACATTACAGTGGGTATCATCTGCAAACTACACTGCAGCTAATCACCAATATTCCCTTGATTGCATCTTCCAACCTGTAACATCTACCATCTAGAAGGAAAACGACAATAGATACATGGGAATACCATCACTTATACATGGTTCCGCCTCCAAGTCACTCACCATCCTGACTTGTAAATATATCACTATTCCTTCAGTGTCACTGAAGCAAAGTACTGGAACTCTCTCCCTAACTGCACTGTGGGTTTCCTGACAGCAGGTGGACTACTGCAGTTGAAGAAAGCAGTTCATCACCACCTTCTCAAGGGCAACTAGGGATGGGAAATAAATACTGGCCAGCCACGTCCTGTGAATAAATAAAAAAAACTACTGATTGGAATCAAATCTCAACTGCTTTTAGAGAATGTGCTAAGCAACAATATCCTTTAAAGATAAAAGGAATTGCAATTCCTCCATTAAATGGACTTGAAAGTTTAGCTGATTCAAGTCAGATTCTCTCTGAAGTTTGTCTTTTCCTGTTGGACATCTTTTTGGCCTGTAAAATGTACCAGGTGTTGCCACTCAAACACCATCAATCACATTTGCCCCAACCTTCTGCTTGGACACAGTAGCTAGGCACATCTTTGTATGATTACACAATAAGCTTTGGTGACAGCATCTGCTAAAAGCCTGAATATTGTTGCCTTTCTGTTTCTGATGAAGTGTAATTGGAGCTGAGATACAGAAACCAGACTGAAGCTAAGTCTATTGAAGCTATGTCGGGCTGGGAAGCACTTTTGTATCAGATATCACACTTTGAGTGCTACACTGGAGAAAATCCGCTAAACACATTCAAGGTCCTTTCGTGGTCAAAGTGGGGAGGGTGTTGGAGGAAGGGGGAGTCCAATGTTGTGTGCATGCTTCAATCTGAAAAAAAAACTTCTCCCAATTCCAGAGCATGTGGGCCACCTGTTCACGAGGTTGTGTGTCCCAGGGTCAGTCAGAGACAGGAAGCCAAAGTAGAAGAGCAGGAGGCTGGACGAGCAGAGTGAGCCAGGCTGCACCTGGAAGTGGTGAAGTTTGCTGCTTCAGGTATAATCCTTCTTCAGGAGTGGAGGTGGGGCTAAGAGGAATTGCAGATAAAATGGGGGGTGGGGGGGTGTTGTGGGTAGGGAGAGAGCAGAGTGGTAAGGTGGTGAAAGATGAATACTGGTGGTCTGTACAACTTGGTAAGTCGGTAGGAGTGACTCCAGTTGGGAGCTGGAAGAAGGGGTCTGTCAGAGGTGGGGCTGGACATGGAATCAGGGGATGGGTGGGGAGATTATTTGAAATTGGAGAACTCAGTATTGTGTCCTCTGTGCTGTAGCTGCCCAGGTGGAAGACAAACTTACTGTCTGATTCACTGTGACAATGGAGGATTCTGAGGATGGACATGTCAATCAGAGAGGGAGAGGGAGAGGGAAGGGGAATTGAAATTTCCATTCCAGTCTTGCCTCCTCTCTTCCATTCTCTGACCAACCCCACCTTCCAGCTTCCAACCAGATTCATTCCTTCTATCGACCAAATAGGCTGTATCTCCCACCTATATTCACCTATCAGCACCGCACCACTCTGCCCCTCTCCCCATCCATAGCCCTTACACCCCCTCCTTTACCTGTAACTCCCCCTATCACCACCTTTATTCCTGAAAAAGGGTTATGCCCAAAACATGGGACTTCTCCACCTCCTGGTGCTGCCTGGCTTGCCGTGTTCTTCCAGCCTCCTGCTCGTCTACTTTGGGTTCCAGCAACTGCAGCTTTTTGTCTCTGGAAGCAGGAAGTCAGCAGATGACAGAAAGATACTGAGCAACTCCACTCTGAGAGGGAGGCTTTGGAAAACTCTAACCAGCTGGTCCCTGCTGAGACTCTGCATCTGGATCAGACATAAAGGCAGATTGGAGCCGGAGATTTCGGTCACTGTGACCGTCTTACAAAGGAATGTCAATGATTGGAGGACACACACACACACACACACACAAAGGTTCTGCATGGGGACCAGTGTGGTCTCTGTGCAAAGCACAATGCAATGCTTCAAAATAAAGAAAGTATTAAACTGACGAGTGTCTCTTCAATTACCTGAAATTACACTTGAAACTACAAAGAGCACAGTTCAGCTCGGGTTTTACAAGTCACATTGAATAACCACGTCTACATTGTGATACAGAAAGCTCATACAGCTTAGCACAAATCGAGAGCCAGTCCCGATTGCCAGAATTGCAGCCATACTTTGTGCACACAGGTTTCCCCCCAGACTGACCCCAAGGCTTTTGGGTGTGGTGAAGGAAGCAAATACAGGCTGCTCTACCTTTGAGTTCTTTGAGTCTGGCCATTTGGAATGACAACGCAGACCGAGGTTAAACCTAGTCAGGAAAAGATCCAGCGATATGCTATGGCATAATAGACTCGTAATGAAGGTGACAACAGGTAGAATCAGAGGATAGTAAACTGATTACAAAAGAAGGTGCAGAGAACAGGTTAAAGTTAATCACTCAGAACGGTGATAATTAGGAAGTGAAGCTTCATAAGGATTGTCACTGGGACTGATATTGTCCGATGTTTCGACACTTTTACAGAGGACATCACCTGCAAATCTCCTTCGAAGCTATCACCATCCTGACTTGGAAATATATCGCCGTTTTTTCAGTCACTGGGTCAAAGTTCCCATCCTAACCACTTTGTGGATTCCCTTACACCCCAAAGACTGCAGCAGTTCAACAAGACAACTCACCACCACCTTCTCAATGGCCTCAAGGAATGAACAATAAATTCTGACTCAGCCAAAGACCCCCACGTGACACGGATAAATAAAATAAAGACTTGGCCTTTCAATCAGAGCACACAGTTAATACACAGAAATACTGTGACAAGATACATTGCAAAATGGGTGAATATTTGTAAGTAGATTCAATAGAGATAAAGATAAGGTAGGAAGAATCAAAGACTACACACTTCTTAAAAAATGAATGACAATGGGGATTGGAAAACAGATCACACAAAGCAGTGATACAAAGTAATAAGGCCCTGAAAAAGAAAAGCAGGTACTGGAATTAATTTCCAGAAGGATAGAATTGAAATGGAGAATTCCTGTAAATCCTACATTAAACTTCAGTGCAATCACAATTGTAGTGCACAGTCTTGTCTCCATATCAAAACAAAGGTACTGAAGAAAGATATTGTTAGACTCATGCCAGAACAGAGAGAAGATATAACCATCAGGAAACATCAGACAGGTTGGGTCTCTTTCAACTAGAAACAAGAAAACTGAAGGCTGACCTGATCGAGGGTTTTAAGGTGAGACAAGGACTTTGATAGGATGAACATGGAGGTAATGTTTTCCCTTCCTTGGAGACCAGATCTCAGGGCTGTCAATGAGAGACTGACAAATCCAACCTGGATGTCTGGGGAAATGTTTTTATTCAGACAGTGATCCAAATGTGGAAGTCACTTCGACAGAGGGTAGTCAAGGTGAATATTATTAATACTTTAAAGTGGGAATTTGGACAAAAGGAATACAAAGAGATGATGATAGGACAAAAAGCAGAGGGGTTGGGAGGAGGCTTATGTGGAACAGACCAGCATGAAGCAGAAAGGCTGAATGGTCTGTTTCTGTACAGGAAGGGTTATGGAATTCTACAGCACTCAGTGGAGGATCTCCCTAGTGTTTTCATTGGTATACAAAAATGCTTCTTCCATCCTCACTGCTTTTATATGGAGTATTTGAGAAAGGGACTTACGTTTTGTGCACTGTCTAGTCTGGGGTCCCAATGCCCATCCGTTACAGCAGCCACTGCCACAGACATTTAAACTGCAATAAACACAAGGAAGAGGTTACAGAGCTTCACATATCAGACATAGGGAGGAAGGGCTGGAGGAAGATGTAGATAGAGGCGTGGTGGATACTGGGTGGGGGAGGGGAAATGCAGAAAAAGGGCAGGAAATGGGGCACTGTGCTGATGAATGAAAGAGTTTTTGATTTCTCAAAGCAAATCTGTCCTTAAAAAGAAAACACAATCTTTTTGTATTTCAAATGAAGATTGAGCCATTTGCTGCTCAGCTATGATGCTGTGTTCCATCACTGGTTAGACAGCTCAATATCCTTGTTCACTGTACACACTTAGAGACACCAAGAACAGAAGCAGTCACACTGTCTCAGTATTTGTGTGTAGGTGGCAATGCATGTGTCTGTATACATATGTGTGTCTGTGTACATGTGTGTGTCTGTGTACATGTGTGTGTCTGTGCGCATGCATCTGTGCGTCTGTGTTTGTGTGTTTATGTCTGAGTGTGTCTGTGTGTATATAGTGAGTAGTGTAGTTACTGAATACAGGTACATTGAGATCCCCATCCAGTAATGGAACAGAACATGTTTGAAAGACAGTAGACTCTTCTTTGGAACAGTTCTGTTTGGACTCAAAATACTAACTCTGTTTCTCTCTTGACAGTTACTGTCAGATCTGCCAAATTTGTTGAGTGTTTTCTCTTCCTTTTGGAGAATTCATGGTTTTTTTTTTCTCAGACCTATTTTACAATACAGCTGTTGACATTTCAGTGGTAGTAAATCTATTGTCCCCACCAGCCTGAAAATGTGAGACAACTTGAGGCAGCCAAGAGGCTGCTGGGACAGATTGAACTTAGCACCAACTGTGAAATATTGCAGAAGAGTCTACTTCAGAATGGCTCATATGTTCAAGCTCAAAAGATAACTCACGCTTAGACAGTTGATAAAGGTTAGGAAAGCACATTAACTCCATAAATCACTACTTAGATCTCAGCTGGAGGACTGTGTCTGATTCTGACCACTGCATTTTAAGGAGGATATCAGGGCTTTGAAGAAGGGGGTAAAGGAGAATGTCCCAGGGCTGAGAGATTTCAGTAAATGTGGAGAGGCTGGAGAAGCTGGGATTCTGTCCTGAAAACAGAGAAAGCAATGGAGAAATAAAACACAGACGTTTCAAAATTGTGAGAGAGTGTCTGCGTAGTGAATAGCCCAAACATTGAGTACTGGGATGTTTAGAGTTGTGTATTAAAGAGACATATTTAGAGAGACTGGGGGGAGAATTGGAGACAGTGAGAAAATTTCTTTGTATAATTATTTGTGTGATCTGGAATGTGCTGCCTGGAAGGGTAGTAGAAATCATTCAAAGTGAAGATGTCCAACTCCCCAGTGGAGGAATGTGAAAATAATTAAAATAAACCCCATAACTCCAGGCTTTAAATCTTCAAACTCTCTTTCCATCTCCTTATCTGCCACTGCTCTTTTTATTTGCTCAGGCTCCTGCTCCATCTTATTCCTCAGCCACTGTCACTTTAATCCTGTGTCTATTTCATTGCCATGGTTCAGGTTTTGGTATGGTTATGTGGTTGACTCTAACCATGGAGACTGAAGGTTCTGAGTTCAAATTTGCCTCCAGCATTTGCCCATACAAATCACCAATGTGGTTCTGAGGGAGTGCTGCACTGTCAGAGGGTCAGTGCTGAGAGAGCGCTGCACTGTCAGAGGGTCAGTGCTGAGGGAATGCCACACTGTCGGAGGGTCAGCACTGAGGGAGTGCCGTACTGTCAGAGGGTCAGTACTGAGGGAGTGCCACACTGTTGGAGGGTCAGTGCTGAGGGAATGCCACACTATCGGAGGGTCAGCACTGAGGGAGTGCCGCACTGTCAGAGGGTCAGTGCTGAGGGAGCGCTGCACTGTCGGAGGGTCAGCGATGAGGGAGTGTCGCACTGTCAGAGTGTCAGTACTGAGGGAGTGCCTCACTGTCGGAGGGTCAGTGCTGAGGGAGTGCCTCACTGTCGGAGGGTCAGTGCTGAGGGAGTGCCTCACTGACGGAGTGTCAGCACTAAAGGAATGCCGCACTGTTGGAGGGTCAGCACTGAGGGATGCTTCAATGTCAGAGGATCAGTACTCAGGCAGTGTCGCACTGTCAGAGGATCAGTACTCAGGCAGCGCCGCACTCGGAGGATCAGTACTCAGGCAGTGTCGCACTGTCGGAGGATCAGTACTCAGGCAGCGTCGCACTGTCGGAGGTTTAGTACTCAGGCAGTGTCGCACTGTCGGGAGACTCTTGTTTCGGAGGAGACCTGCTAAAGATGAATATGAAAGATCCTTGGAATCAAATGTACATGTCACCAACCTTGGTATGGTGAATGGATGCAGAGAAGTGCCCTGAACACAGTTAAATGTGAACAGGCCCTGGGAGAATAATAAAGATGAAAAACCTCACAATTGTAGAACCCCCACAGCATGGGAGCAGGCCATTTGGCCCATTACGTCTACAACTGACCCTCCGAAGAGCAGGTAAAAACAATGACTGCAGATGCTGGAAACCAGGTTCTGGATTAGTAATGCTGGAAGAGCACAGCAGTTCAGGCAGCATCCGAGGAGCAGTAAAATCGATGTTTTGGGCAAAAGCCCTTCATCAGGCCTCCGAAGAGCAGCACACCCAGACCCACACCATATATCCCTGCATTTCCTCAGGCCAATCCATTCTAATCTTTGCACTGTGGGAGGAAACTGAAGCATCTGGAGGAAACCCACGGTTATGAAGATGTAGCTATGTACTGTACCTTTAAAAGAGACTGGAAGCTGCCAAGAAAATTAACAAACATAGACTGCTAGCCACATAGCTTTCTGAAAGGTACCTGTCCATAAAAAAAGTTGTGCAGCAGAAGATCGAAGAAGACACGACCCAGGAAAACCCAGAGTGAAACTTACAGAGGAGAATTGATAAATCTTAATTGTTTTTTTTTAAAAATCGGACCAGTATTGTAGAGTGGGAGGTAAAAGTCAGGTTTGAGAGAAAGGAGTTGTAAATAGTTTCGGTTTTAATCTTCTCTGTTGGACTTAAAGAATAAAATTGTTAATTTTTACATTGAATAGTGACCTCTGGGATAGATCTTTGCCTCTCGAAATTCAACTGTTCCAACATGGGGTAAACCCCTCTGCTAATTTAAAGCAGACACACAGAGACGCTCATCTCATGCGATAATCTGTAAAATCTTGAGAGGCAAAAGAACTATCACAGAGGTCACTACTTAAAATAAAAATTACAAAAAAAAATACTTTTTGGCAGTTCTCCCCCTAACTGTTCAAAATATCTGGTTTTATACCCCAAAACATTGGATCATTTCATTGGTTTGATGTCATCAAAACACTAAAGTCCAATTCAAAGAAAGAAAACAAAGAAAACTTACAGCCAGGAACAGGCCCTTCGGCCCTCCAAGCCTGAGCCAATCCAAACCCACTGTCTAAACCTATCGATCAATTCCTAAGCATCTGTATCCCTCTGTTCCCCACCTACTCATGCATCTGTCCAGACGCATCTTAAACGAATTTACTGTGCCTGCCTCTCCCACCTCTGCTGGCAACACATTCCAAACGCCTACCACCCTCTGTGTGAAGTACTTACCGTATGTATCTCCCTTAAACTTTCCACCTCTCACCTTGAAAGCATGACCTCTCATTATTGAATGCATCACCCTGGGAAAAAGCTTATCTCTATCCACCCTGTCTATACCCTTCATGATTTTGTAAACCTCAATCAGGGCCCACATCAATCTCTTTTTTTCTAGTGAAAATAAACCGAACCTACTCAACCTCTCTTCATAGCTAGCACCTTCCATACCAGGCAACATCCTCGTAAACCTTCTCTGTACCCTCTCCAAAGCGTCCACATCCTTTTGGTAATGTAGTGACCAGAACTGTACACAGTATTTTAAATGCGGCCGAACCAATGTCTTGTACAATTTCAACATGACCTGCCAGCTCTTATACTCAATACTCCGTCCAATGAAGGCAAGCATACTATATGCCTTCTTGACCACTCTATCCACCTGTGCAGCCACCTTCAGGGTACAATGGACCCGCAATCCCAGATCTCTCTGCCCATCAACCTTTCCCAAGGTTCTTCCATTCATTGTATAATTCGCTCTAGAATTAGACTTGCCTAAATGCATCCCCTCACATTTGTCTGGATTGAAAACTATCTGCCAATTTTCCGCCCAACTCTCCAGTCTATCTATATCCTCCTATTCTTTGACTGTCCCTTATGCTTTCTGCTACTCCACCAATCTTCGTGTCATCTGCAAACTTGCTGATCATACCAACAGTGCCCTCTTCTAGATCATTTATGGATATCACAAACAACAATGGCCCCAATACTGACCGCTGTGGATTCGATTGGATTTTGGCATCTTGGGGCATTATTTAAACTGATTGGCCAAATTTGAATTTGTTATGTACCATGGCAACTCAGCTGTACTATTGGTTTCACAGCCAAATGTTACATTTCAAATTCTTTCAGCACACTCTCTGCCTCTCTAAGTTAGTACCAGCTTCCAGTCTCTCTTAAAGGTATAGTGCACACCTACACCTTCATAACACCCACACAGGCATGGGGAGAATGTCTGTGTAGAGTTTGCAGTCACCTGAGGCTGGAATTGAACCTGGGTCCCTGGCACTGTGAGGCAGCTGTACTAACCAGTAAACTACCTGCCACCCACTCTGTTAAAAGTACTTAGGTGAGCACCTGAAATGTCATAACATTCCAGTATATGGGCCAAGTTCTAGAAAATGGGATTAGTGCAGACTCGATGGGCCGACTGGCCTCTCGTGTGCAGTTTGAATCTCTCACAATTTTGAGGGGAGGGAGTGGTGAGGCGAGAATTACCTCCATTAACTTGGGGTATAGCTACATGGCTGGGGACCTGATGAAGATAGCCTTGCTTTTTGTGAGATCTTGCTATGCACTTCATTGGCTATAAGGAACTTTGGAACGTCCAGAGGTAGCGACAGGCGCTATGGAAAGTCATTTCCTACAGAAGGGCTGGGAAGTAGCGAGGAGGGACTGGGGTTGGAGGGGATGGAGAGAAGGATGGATGAAGAGGAGGGGGCATGGAGAGAAGGGATGGGAGCATAAAGGGGAGAGATGGGGATGGAGGGATGGGTGATGGAGGGATGGGTAATGGAGGGATGGGTGATGGAGGGATGGGTGATGGAGGGATGGGTGATGGAGGGGAGGGATGGGGATGGAGGGATGGGTGATGGAGGGATGGGTGATGGAGGGATGGGTGATGGAGGGATGGGTGATGGAGGGGAGGGATGGGGATGGAGGGATGGGTGATGGAGGGATGGGTGATGGAGGGGAGGGATGGGGATGGAGGGATGGGTGATGGAGGGATGGGTGATGGAGGGGAGGGATGGGTGATGGAGGGGAGGGATGGGGATGGAGGGATGGGTGATGGAGGGATGGGTGATGGAGGGATGGGTGATGGAGGGATGGGTGATGGAGGGATGGGTGATGGAGGGGAGGGATGGGGATGGAGGGATGGGTGATGGAGGGATGGGTGATGGAGGGGAGGGATGGGGATGGAGGGATGGGTGATGGAGGGATGGGTGATGGAGGGATGGGTGATGGAGGGGAGGGATGGGGATGGAGGGATGGGTGATGAAGGGATGGGTGATGGAGGGGAGGGATGGTGATGGAGGGGAGAGGGAGGATAGAGGGAATGAATTAGAGGGGGAATGAGTGGAGAAGAGGGGAGCAGATTGGAGGGGTGGGGAATTCCCTTACCCCCTCTCTCGCTGCCCGACAGGGTCAGCTGAGGTTGGTCTCGATGGAGAACACAAGTCCCCGGGGGTGGGGGACTGAGGGGCAGGATTCCGGGCTGAAACCTCGGTATTACCGAGCAGCAGCTCAGCAGTAATCTCCTTCAAAATAAACCCAACAGCGACATTAAACTCGGCAGGGAGCGAGTCCTGGAGAGAATTACACACAGCATTCCAAAATCATTCCTGTCTCACCAGTTTTTGGGAGAACTGACTGTACATTAACCGTGAAATCGCACAAAATTAAATCATAAATCGCACAATTCAGAATTACGTTATTAAAACTAAATTCCAAAGCTGCATTATTACAAACCATTTAAACAGTAACAGGTTAAATCATGTCAGTTGTAGTAATTGTGATTGGAATGACTGAGAGAGCGGACACACCTCGGGAGCAGAGCCCGCTGCTTCCCTCTCCCTCTCCCCGGAGACAGGCGCTGGTTGTGGGCAGCACTCGCTCCACGGGCCCGGCCACAGACAGCGAGCATCAGCCAGACCACAGCCACAAGCTTCCACATGCTTTCCCCCGGAGCGGCTAACGGGAGGAGAACGAAGCCTGGCCCCGCGATCCGCTCACTGTCCGCGGCTCATTCATTCAGACAGAGCCCGGTACCTGGAGGCGGCTCCCTACCTCAGACCCTCAGACCCTCACCCCCTCAGCCCCTCACCCCCTCAGACCCTCACCCCCCTCAGACCCTCACCCCCTCAGACCCTCACCCCCTCAGACCCTCACCCCCCTCAGACCCTCACCCCCTCAGCCCCTCACCCCCTCAGACCCTCACCCCCCTCAGACCCTCACCCCCCTCAGCCCCTCAGCCCCTCACCCCCTCAGACCCTCAGACCCTCACCCCCCCTCAGACCCTCACCCCCCTCAGCCCCTCACCCCCCTCAGACCCTCACCCTCCTCAGACCCTCACCCCCCTCAGACCCTCACCCCCCTCACCCCCCTCAGCCCCTCACCCCGGGATGCAGCTCCCTGTCACACACCCCTCCCTCACACTTTAACACCTCCCCGACTCCTTTGTCCGACTCCCCTCTCCCTGTCCCTTTCCCTCTCACCTTCCCTTCTCCCTGTCCCACTCTCCCCCCCACTCCCTCTCTCGACCCCAATCCCTTGTGTCTCCCCCACCCCACCCCCTTTGTCCTACTCCCTCTCAACTTCCCCAACCTCTCTCTCTCTCTCTTTTCCCCCCCTCTGTCCCACTCTCCCACTCCCTTTGATTATTTTATGAATGAGTCTTCTATAACTATTTGTAATACATTTCTACCCAATCCGCTGGGATCTGACACACGGTGCTTTGACATCGGTCCAATTGAAAGCTGAGACAGATAACTGGGCGGAGCATTAGAGACAGAGGGGGAGAAAGTGAGAGAGAGGACGGGGAGAGTGGTCACTGAGGGCTAGGTGAAGGAGATGCCTCTAGATATTGATCATTCCCGACAGAATTGACCAAAGATTTTTCTGCCGAGGTATCAGTTTCCCCTGAGACTCCTGCAGATCAGTGAGTACAGGGACGCTACTCAAATGCAGCCACCAAGCGCCTGGAGGTTGTGGGCAGGGGACAGAGACAGTGCGGAGAAGCCGCAGCTTCGACTAACTCACATCTCTCTCCCCCCTCACCCTCAGCAGTTCCACAGGAGTCGCCCCCGCTCTCTGCTTCAGAAAGTTAATGTTGGGAATTAGCGGCACTTTGTTAACTCCTGAAATCAGAGCAAGTGAAATGAAGCGAAGAGAATGTACAGATTTACATCAAACACCGGGCTAACCTCACAAACTGAACAGACAACCAGATGCTGTGAGCGCAATCACTGTTCACAACAGCCCGAGCTGGGGGAAGGTGTGGGGGCTGGCTAACTGACCAACTGTGTCCACTCACACAAAGCTTCCTCCATCCAAACTGTCAGGGGCTCAGCATCACTGAGGGTCGGCACAGAAATCAGGTGAAGCTCCCTAATAAACAATGCTTGATGTTTCTAATCCTTCATTAATCCTCCACCATTGATCAGTTAGACAATAACCTGCAATGGTGGTCTGTGCTGCTAAGGGCAGGGAAGGGGGAGTGGGGGGTGGGGGGGAGGAGTTGGGATGGGATCGGGAATACGGAAAGGGTTGGAGAGGATGGGAAGAGGAGTAGGGAAAGGGGTGGGGTGGGGAGGGGAGTAGGGAGGGGGTGGGGAGAGGAGTAGGGAGGAGGGTGGGGAGTGGGGGTGGGGAGGGGAGTAGGGAGGAGGGTGGGGAGTGGGGGGGGTGGGGAGGGGTAGGGAGGGGTGGGGAGGGGAGTAGGGAGGGGGGTGGGTGATGACTGCAGTCTTGGGACAGGGCGTCTCAAGGATAACCATGTGGGCTACGAAGTGAACAATCCCTTGTTGAGCTCTGCACAGTACATCATCGAATCAAACCAACTTCCCCATAACACCCAGCAATGAATAAGTTACATAAAAGCAAGAACACTCGTGTAACAATGCCCCTGAAAGGGGCAGAATCATCAGAGGGAGAATGGAGTAACACTCAGGTGAGGTTGGGGGTTGGGAGAGAGGGATACCTTCAGAATTGAGGAAATTGCAGGCTGCTGGTTTCTGAGATTGATGTAGGCACCACCCAGGCTCATTATTGCAGTGTGCCAGTGCTCAGCACTGAGCCTCACAGTGCCTATAGCAGATGGCATTTCAGGGACAGTCCGCTCTATTCTCTGGTTGGCAGTTGGGCAGCTGGAGGAAGTGAAAATGAGTCCAGATTCCTCCCTTGGTCCTGAGTGTGGTTGAAGACATTGTTAACTTCCTGCTCTATCAAAACCTTGCTTATGGAGGGGAAGTGTTAGCAACTGTACTGGTCATCAAGGCAGCATTTCCCCGAATGTGGCATCAAACAGCCCAAGGGAAATGCCAACAGGAATGTGAATCAGGAGGAAAACTTTCTGCAGGTGTTTAGAAAGATGGTATGGTTTCTGGGGGTCAGTCATCTCAGCTCTGCAGGAGTTCCTCAGGGTAGTGTCCTACACCAAACCATCTTCAGCTACTTCATCAATGACCTTCCCTCCATCATCCAGTCAGAAGTGGGGATGTTGATTGATGATTGCACAGTATTCAGCACCATTCATAACTGCTGTTACTGAACGAGATTTGGACAATATCCAGATTTGGGCTGACATGGAGCAAGTAACATTCAATCACACAAATGCCACCAATGACCATCTTCAACACGAGAGAATGTAACCATTATTTCTTGACATTCAATGGCGTTACAACCACTGAGACCCTCATCATCAACATCCTGGGGTCATCATTGATGGTAGAACCTGTCTAACCATATAATTACTGTAACAAACACAGGGAATACTGGAGAAAGTTGGCAAGGTTGGCAGCATCTGTGGATAAGGAGAGCATTCACATTTTGAATCTGATTTGACTTATCTTTGGAACTCTGAAATTCATAAATATAGCAGCTAAAAAATAAGGTGGAGTCTAGGAAACCTGAAGTCATCTGCTGTTTGCCCAATATATTGCCCACCATTTATAAGGGACAAGTCAGGAGTGTGATGGAATACTCCCGACTTGCCTGGATGAGTGCAACTTCAACAACACTCAAGAAGCTTGACACCATCCAGAGCAAAGGAGGCTTTTTAATTAGCTTTTCATCACCTTTAACATTCACTCTCTCTGCTATTAATAGTCAGGAGTAGCAGTGTCTATCATCTACAGAACACACTGCAGTAACTCACCAAGGCTCCTTCGACAGCAGCTTCCTAAGTGTTGTGAAGTTGGGTAGAGTCATTGTAGATTGGGAGATAAAATATTAGAATTTGGTGTTTGTAAAATTGTAAAATGGGGAAAGCATTGCATGGTCTCTGTAAAATGGGGAAAGCATTGCATGGTCTCTGTAAAAGATGGTGTTTTTTCTGTGCTTAGAGATTTAAAATGCAAGTACCCAGCAAGCCTGAACTGAAACATTTGTATTGAAAGGCCATACAGTTAACAGGCCCAGGAGCAGTTTTTATCAAGACAACAGACTTTTGAATTCAGCCAATCAATTTGAACAAGGCACACAGGTACCAAAAACTTATTAAATATAAATCTGATGGTTTTTACAACATAGGACCAATCCTACTGTAAGAAATATTAATACATCATCAACTGTATAAAAGAAGGGGAGCAGTTGGAGAAATACCCCAAAGCTAACTGACATCTGCCAGCAGTAACGCCCCTCAGCTTAGGAGAGAAATGCTGGCTCACACAGCTTCATCTAGGAGAAAGTGAGGACTGCAGATGCTGGAGATCGGAGCTGAAAAATGTGTTGCTGGAAAAGCGCAGCAGGTCAGGCAGCATCCAAGGAGCAGGAGAATCGACGTTTCGGGCATGAGCCCTTCTTCACAGCTTCATCTACGTGTTAGAGACAGCACCATCTAAATAACCACGGTACCAAGGTTTTTGTTATATGAGTGTACTTGTATTTATTGGAACAGCATACCATTAGAATTTTTTTAAAATTCAGGAATAGTTAGTAGTTAGAAGGGATTTATTAAGTTTGTTAATAGTTTGGTTAACTTGTTCACTGTTATAGTTAGATAAATAGTTACTTGTTAGTTTTGAGCATCAGGGATTAATTTTATTAACCGGTAAAAGTTGCTGAAAAGAAGGTTACACCCACTTTTCACACACTTTTTACAGATGAGAGAGAGAGGTCCTCTTCTTTGGGTGTTTCGGTTTTAGGTTTCATGAGAGGATGGGGGGGGGGGTGCGGGGGTCAACCTCCACTTTGTAACACAAAGCCACCACCCTGATAAGTTAGAAAGGCATTATCACACCAGATTTCCATAGAATACAAAGTGATGCTGATCACATTATTTTGTTTAGTGGCTGAGGGATACATATTGGTCCAAAACACCAAGAAAAAGACTCTGGTTCTTTTACAAAATAGGGACCATGATACTTTAACCCCTTGAGAACACATAGAATCTCAATTGAATGCCTCAACCAAAAAAATGATCCTTACTTGATAGTGCACACTCCTTCAGTACTGAACTTCCAACAGTGGAGCACTCTCTCAGTGCTGACCTTCTGACAGTGCGGCACTCTCAGCGCCGACCTCCAACAGCACGGTGCTCCCTCAGCATTGACCCTCTGACAGTGCAGCGCTCCCTCAGCACTAACCCTCTGACAGTGCGGCACTCCCTCAGTACTGACCCTCCGACAGTGCGGCATCCCTCAGCACTGACTCTCTGATAGGGCAGCACTCCTTCAGCACTGACCCTCTGACAGTGCAGCACTCCCTCAGCGCTGACCATCCGACAGTGTGGAATTCCCTCAGTACTGATCCTCCGACAGTGTGGCACTCCCTCAGCACCAACCCTCCGACAGTCTGTCATCACTTCAGACACTCCTAAACATTTCACCCACCTTTCCTCTCCAAACAGATGCAGTGATCCAAGTGAGTGACCAGTCATCTCCTGTGATGGATGTTTGTGGGGAAGGGGAAATCCTCAATTCTGTCGTCATCTGTTAGAATGAGAGTGAGTTAGAATGAGAGTGAGTTAGAGTGAGAGTGAGTTAGAGTGAGTGTGAGTTAGAGTGAGTTAGAATGAGAGTGAGTTAGAGTGAGTTAGAATGAGAGTGAGCAAATGAATGAATGATAGAGAGAGAGAATGACAATAAGGTTGTCTGATTCTTCCTGGACTGTCTAACTGTTGGGCCCCAAACCAAGACTGCACTCAACTGTCACTTCACTGCTCATAGTATGGTGTGATTGTAATAAGGTCCTGATTGTAGCAGGATGCTGAATAGTTTGTGCCTTTTGTGATCTAACAGACAAAAATCCCAGGCTCAAAACATGGTGGGCCTTGTTCAGATATTTGATAATGTTTAGCTCTTCACCAGGTTTTTCCACTGAGCGTCTCAATCATGCCAGAAATGGCCACTCAACAATGGTTTGTACCAGAGTTTCTGCTCTTTTGGAATTTCATCTGACCCTCGGTTTATTACTCCTCCCACCATAGTCTATTCCATCTGTATGTTTATCCAGCTTCCCCTTAAATGCATCTCAAGCACTCCGTGTACTGGTTGGTTCCACGTTCTCGGGGTCAGGTGGTTTTCCTGATATTCTTTATTGAAGTTGTGAACATGCTTCAATCACACATTTGTTACTTGTTCGGGTAATTTTGATTTCACCAGTTCTTTAAAAAATAAAGACAATGAGCAGGTGCCTGAGTGCTGCAGAAACGAGTTGCAGAGCTACAGGCAACTCCCACAACCTCAGCTGTTCAGACATTCACTCGCTCACAATATGTCTAGACTGCATCAGCCTTTACAATCACTACAATTAGGCGTTTGTGGGGAGTGGGTACAACAGAAGACATTCACTGCCCAACTCAGCAAAGAGCACAGGTCAGAGTTCAAACAGTGTGGGGTCAATGCTATCCACCCTGAACTGAGCTGGCAGATGCATTTCTTGAGAAGAATCATAGAACTGTTTGAAGTCAGCACAACTCCAGCAAGTTAAGAAGCTTTTTCTTGTGTAAATAGAACTCTTGTCAGTTTATCTGAGGTATCTGCATGAGAGAGTCCGATTAGGATGGAATCGCTATTAAGTATGCAAGTTCACACACATGTTCCACTGAAGGGAATGACTGTAGCGTTGTCATGGAGACCACTGTCGTGAAGGGAGGGTATGCCTTGATTGGAAGACCTAAGTACCACTGCAGCAACACCATCTGCACCAGAGGAGAAGGTGATTTGAGCGATCAAAAGCCAGAGTGTACTGTCTCAGGTATACCCTTCTCTCAAATAACCAGGTAAAGGAATGCAGGACATGGGACAGTTTGTGACAGTGAGTGAGCAAGGTTAAAATTAATTAAACAAACACAAGACCACAGAAAGTGCTGAGGTAACGCTGCACTGTCGGAGGGTCAGTGCTGAGGGAGTGCTACACTGTCAGAGGGCCAATGCTGAGAGAGTGCCACGCTGTTGGAGGGTCAGTGCCAAGGGAGTGCTATACTGTCAGAGGGTCAGTGCTGACGGAGCGCTGCACCGACGGAGGGTCAGTGCTAACGGAGCGCCGCACTGTCGGAGGGTCAGTGCTGAGGGAATGCCGCACTGTCAGAGGGTCAGTGCTGAGGCAATGCCACACTGTCAGAGGGTCAGTACTGAGGGAGTGCCGCACTGTCGGAGGGTCAGTGCTGAGGGAGTGCCACACTGTCGGAGGGTCAGTGCTGAGGGAATGCCACGCTGTCAGAGGGTCAGTGCCAAGGGAGTGCTATACTGTCAGAGGATCAGTACTGACGGAGCGCCGCACTGTCGGAGGGTCAGTGCTAATGGAGCGCCGCACTGTCGGAGGGTCAGTGCTGAGGGAATGCCGCACTGTCAGAGGGTCAGTACTGAGAGAGTGCCGCACTGTCGGAGGGTCAGTGCTGAGGGAGTGCTGCACTGTCATAGGGTTAGTGCTGAGGGAGTGCCACACTGTTAGAGGGTCAGTACTGAGGGAGTGCTGCACTGTCAGAGGGTCAGTGCTGAGGGAGTGCCACACTGTCAGAGGGTCAGTACTGAGGGAGTGCCGCACTGTCGGAGGGTCAGTGCTGAGGGAATGCTGTGCTGTTGGAGAGTCAGTGCTGAGACAGTGTCACACTGTCAGAGGGTCAGTGCTGAGGGAGAATGTATAACAGGCTTGTTAGAAAGCTGTGGGGGTTGGTGCGGTGCTGAAAAATGGGGAAGAAAGAGAGGGAGAGACTGTGATCACAGTGAGGATGGAAAGTGCTGGTGGTGAAAGCAGCTTCTAAATGGATGGAGGAGGGGAGAGATTTCTAAATCCCTTGTACGTTCCTGCTGGTTTCAACTCATTTTCATGTTTAATCTATTTAGGGTGGTGCCTGTTTGGAAGTGGTAAGAAAGTTTAAGCTGCAGGCTCAGTTTTATATCTATATGGGTGCTCTATACAGGCAGCATAACTCAGATTCAGGCATCAGGCTCTGAGGGTGGGGGTAATGTCATGACTCCCTGGATCATTTGGCAGCGATGCTGCTGCTGCTGCATTTAGAGACTGAAGGGGAAATAGCACCACCTGGTGGGAAGGAGATGATGCCACACAGGCAGAACCAAACCAGACAAAACAGAATATTACTCAGATATTACATTACTTTCATTATTACACTTTAAAATTATCTTACTGTTCGGCATTTTTCAGCATTTTTGACCTCAGGACATTTAAAGTATTTTGTGATTTGGAAGTGCTGCTATTGGACTGGAGTGAACAAAGTTAAAAATCACACAACACCAGGTTATAGTCCAACAGGTTTAATTGGAAACACTAGCTTTCGGAGCGACGCTCCTTCATCAGGTGGTTAGAAAGGGCTCCGAAAGCTAGTGCTTCCAAAGTATTTTGTGTAAGTTGTGCTCAAAAAGTTTCTACAAACAGCAATGTCAAATCGAGTAAAACAGAAGCAGAAAGTACTCAATGGATCCGATAGTATTTCTGGTGAGAGGTACAGAGTTAACATTTTAGGTCTGTGACTTTTAACAGAATTGATTAAGACGTTAGAAATTTCAGTGGAATATATGGAACTCTTTTTTTGTTTGAATCACACTCAGATTCAACCCCTTTTCTCATCTCTTCCCTCAGTACTTTATTAATGTGTCACTTCCCATGTTGACCCTGAACTGTAAAGTTTCGATGATTTGGTTTCCAATTTTCACTCTTCTTTCAGTTTCAAATGGTTTATCTCTCTTCTCTTCCTCTCTTTAATATCTTTGTGTGCATTTCTGGGGATAGATTATCAAAGCCATATTCATAAAATGCCTCCAAGACTCCCACCGATCTGTGGATTGTCACCTTGTTATGGTGGAGAGGATGGAGTGTTCAAATACGGCTTGGACGTCCTTTCTGAATGAAGTGTTATGGACTAGACCAGACCTGTCAAAACATTTCAAGAAAGTAGTCCACACTCTAACTTTGCTAGTTGTTTTAAGCAGGTGTTAGGCAGATATTCCAGGAGTGATGCAGATGGTCAAAACCACTTAATTTTAAACAAAACAATTTATTTACAAGATTACTGAATGAAACACAAACAGAAGAGAACAGATACAGAACAACAACCTATCAAAAACCCAACAGGTCATCCCAACTTAATTACATTATTCCAAATACTTGCAACCATCCCCATAAAAACCCCTTGGCAAAAACGGTAAAATCAAACACAAGTTCTTACAGGAGAGATGTCAGAGAGAGGGAGGATCAGCATGGAGCTGCGTCTTTGGGTCCAGCAGTTTCACAGCACAACTTGCTAAAAACTAAAACAAGTCAGAGAAAAGCTGAGCTTTTCATTGTACAAGTGTTTTTTTTTTAAACATGAAAACCTTTTTCCCGAGGCAGTATCTGTCAGCTATAATTAAGTTGGCCCTAAAACCCTTTAAACTTAGGTTTTTCAGAATCGTTGCATTTATGACTACTCTGAAAAAAAGGACAAAATAACCTTGTTAAAGGACCAGCTTCGTCACACTCCTCTCTTAAAAAAAAAATGAACCATCACTATCCAAAGATGGTTTCATTTTAAAAACCCTTTGTCTTAAACTGTTAGTAGTCTGCAACACACATATACATTACATTGACACTAAACACGCAAACATGCACAACTGCACACTTTCAGTCGGCTTTACTCCTGCCACTGAACACCTCTGTTTCTCATTTGAGTCTTGACAATGCAGCATGGTGGCTCAGTGGTTAGCATTGCTGCCTCACAGCATGAGGGTCCTGAGTTCAATTCCTGTCTTTGGCTGCTGTCTGTGTAGAGTTTACACATTGTCTCTGTGGGTTTCCTCCCACAATCCAAAGATATGCAGGCCAGGTGAATTGGCCATGCTAAATTGCCTGTAGTGTTAGGTGCATTAGTCAGGGGTAATTGTAGGGGGGGTGGGTACTGTCCAGAGGATTGGTGTGGACTTGGTTGGCCAAATGGCCTGTTTCCATACTGTAGGGAATCTAATCTAACGTGTTGGCAATTATTGTTTCTCGTCTACCACATGTACAATTTTCATATTGAATGGCTGCAACAAGCTTCATCTAAACAGTCTAGAATTCTCCACAAACCTCCATGGGTTATGGTTAGTATATATGATTGTCTCAGATGCATTGCAATGTTGTAATGCCAACATCAAGCTCAGTCTCCTTCTCAACTATTAAATATTTCTGCTGATTAATGTTGAATTTTCTGGGAAATACCCGATAGATCTTTCAATTCTCTCATCGTCTTCCTGTAAGAGCACAGCACCAACACCCACATCACTCGCATCAATAGCCACCTTGAATGATTTTGTGTAATTAGGTGAGGCTAATACTGGGGCAGTGGTTAATACAGCTTTCAGACTGACAAGTGCCTTCAGACAGTGTGTTGTCCACTGAAATGTCTTGCCATTCTGTAGCAATTCAGTGAGTGGAGCAGCCACACTGCTAAAATTTGGTACAAGTTTTTGATAAAATCCACACAATCCCAGGGATCACAATACTGTTCTTTTTGTCTATGCATCCCATGGGGCCATTCGTCCATGTGTAATAACATGGCTTACAAAGATGACTTGGGCTTTGAAATTAACTATTAGTCACGTTTATCACCATTCTGCCTCCCGAACAATTAAACAATTTGGATAGATGTTGCAAATGCTCCTTCCATGCGTGACTAAAAATTACCAGGTCATCTATATATATGCCACAATTGGGTAGTCTGGAAATGACCTTATGTGCATGTTTGATTTCTTGTCTTCTTCCTGTTTCATTGTATGCTGTGATACTTTTACATGCTGGCACACTTTTCATACAAAATGGCTTGAATTTAAACTGATACAATCCATTCAGCATCACAGCCAAAATTGTCTTTCCTATTTCAGAGGTACTAGTTGGTATCCCCTGAGCAAGACCAATTCTGAACTAGAAGCTGCTAGTCCCACCTTTCGAACACAGTTGGCCAAACACGGAATTGGATATGGTTCAGTCTTTGTAACGGCATTGACTTTGTGATGGTCCACCCATAACTATTGGGTACCATCTGGCTTTGGCACCATGACTACGGGTGAGCTCCAGTCACTATAACTCACTTTGATTATGTCATCTCCTTTTGAACCTGTGCCAATTTGAGAGGGTTAATGTCTATAAGGATGTTGCTTACTCAGAAAAAGCATCTCCTACATGTACATCATGCGTAATTAGGTTATATTTCCTAGCTTATTTCCACATATCTCCCCATATTATAGTAACAACTTTCAGGGCATTTTGATTTTCCTTTGGAAGGTAACTCAATAATTTATTCCAATTTTTGACAACTTCCACATTGTCCAATTTAATTTGAAGAATGTCCAATTCAGAATCCTTTGAACTTCATGTTGTGAACAAAACATGGTCTCCTTTGTCTTTCCTTCCCTGTCAAAATATCTTTTGAGCATATTCACATGACACTCTGTGACACAGATTTCTTTCTGTCTGGGGTCCTTATCAAATAGTTCACCTCAATTTCCCCTCAACTTGATAAGGTCCACTAATCTTGTTTTTAAAGGTTCACCTATCTCTGTAAGTAACACTAATATCTTATCTCTGACAGCAAAATTGTTAGTTTTTGATTTCTTGTCTGCTTCCTGTTTCATTGCATGCTGTGACATTGATTGAGTTTTTTGAAGAAGTACCAAAGAGGATTGAGGAGGGCAGAGCTGTAGATGTGATCTATATGGACTTCAGTAAGGCGTTCGACAAGATTCCGCATGGGAGACGGGTTAGCAAGGCTAGATCTCATGGAATACAGGGAGAACTAGCCATTTGGATACAGAACTGGCCAAAAGGTAGAAGACAGAGGGTGGTGGTGGAGGGTTGTTTTTCAGACTGGAGGCCTGTGACCAGTGGAGTGCCAAAAGGACCGGTAGTGGGTCCACTACATTTCATCATTTATATAAATGATTTGGATGCTAACATAAGAGTTATAGTTGGATTGCTGATGACACCAAAATTGGAGGTGTCGTGGACAGAGAAAAAGGTTACCACAGAATATAATGGGATCTTGATCGGATGGACCAATGGGCTGAGAAGTGGCAGATGGAGTTTAATTTAGATAAATGAGAGGTGCTGCATTTTGGGAAAGCAATCCTTAGCAGGACTTATACACTTAATGGTAAGATCCTAGGGAGTTTTGCTGAACAAAGAGACCTTGGAGTGCAGGTTCATAGCTCCTTGAAAGTGAAGTTGCAGGTACGTTGGATTGTGAAGAAGGCATTTGGTATGCTTTCCTCTATTGGTCAGAGCATTGAGTACAGGAGTTGGGAGGTCACATTGTGGCTGAACAGGACATTGTTTGGGTCACTGTTGGAATATTGTATGCAATTCTGGTCTCCTTCCTATCGGGAAGATGTGAAACCTGAAAGGGTTCAGAAAAAGTTTAGAAGGATGTTGGCAGGGTTAGAGGATTTGAGCTATAGGGAGAGGTTGAATAGGCTAGGGCTGTTTTCCCTCGAGCATCAGAGGCTGAGGGGCGACCTCATAGAAGTTTATAAAATCATTTAGGGGCATGGATAGGATAAATGGACAAAGTCTTTTCCCTGGAGTGGGCGTGTTCAGAACTCAAGGGCATAGGTTTAGGGTGAGAGAGGGAAGATATACAAGAGGTCTATGGGGCAACTTTTTCATGCAGAGGGTGGTATGTGTATGGAATGAGCTGCCAGAGGATGTGGTGGAGGCTGGTACAATGGCAACATTTAAGAGGCATTTGGATGGGTATATGAATAGGAAGGGTTTGGGGGGATACAAGCCAGGTGCTGGCAGGTGGGACTAGATTGGGTTGGGATATCTGGTTGGCATGGACAAGTTGGACCGACGGGTCTGTTTCTGTGCTGCACATCTCTATGACTCTATATATAAATGCTGTCTAGCCAACTCTCCCATGCTATTTAATTGATCCCTAAAATGTGACACATAGTTTAAACATGTTGCCTTTGGATTGTGACTTACAATGTCTCCTTAATCAATTTTAGCAGTCCTCTCACTTGATGTCCAAAACCTAATTTAAACGGACTAAATTTGGTCAATTCATTTGGTGTATCTCTGATTGATAGAAGTACAAATCATCTGGATACTCTTGACTATAATCTTTCAACATGATCTTTAATGTATGATTCCACCTTTCTAGCATTGCCTGTGACTCTGGATGGAACACAGTAGATTTGAAGCTGTCCATAACTTACTTGAATAATTTCGATATGAAGTTTGACCCTTGATCTGATTGTATCTCTGAAAGAATTGAGTAATTCCTCTACAATCCTTTTAGTCGTGATACTAATTATTGAAATGGCCTCTGGAAATCAAGTGGACACATCCATTATTGTTAACAAATACTGATTCCCACTTTATGTTTTAGGTAGGCTCCTACAAAATCAATGAAGACTCTTGTAAAAGGTTCCTCAAATGCAGGAATAGGTATTGAAGGTGCAGGTTTTATTACTATCTGTGGTTACCTGACATGTATGACACGTCTGGCAAAATTCAACTACATCCTTATGCAGTCCACATCAGTAAAAATGTTTTTGTATTTTAGCTTGTGTTTTCCTCACTCCTATACGCCCCCCTCGTGGTAGCTCGTGCACTACCCGTAACACCTTCGTACACTACTCGTAACATTCAGGGATACATTTGGATTCTTTTTTCCATGTATGTCTTTTGATAACAATTGCTTTCAGTTTTCAGTTTTTATCTTTCTGTTGTAACTCAGTTAATTTATCTGAGTTAAAGACGTCTGCTGTGTCATCTATCTGCTCCTGGCTTGTGCCAACCATCTGATCAAACAGGGTGTCTGCTAACTCCACTTCAACTTTCTTATCTGTACAGCACTGGCAGCACTCCTACCAGAGAATCAGCTATATCATTAGCAAGGGCAAATTATATTCCTGGAGCTGAGAGTTTGTCTAGTACTCCCAGCACAACTTTTCCACTCTTCTCTGGACATGCTAACCTCTCGTTACATAATTGAGCACTTTTTATCTCACCGTGAATTCCTATTACTAGTACCTTTTCGGGCGATAGTCCGATAAATATCTCAGCTTTCAACATCAAAGATTGAGAGGATCCTGTATCTCTTAATATTGTAACCTCTTTACCTGCTGCTCCCGGGCTATGCGAGTAAACTTTACCTTTGCAGGTATATGGTTTAAGATGATCTGGCACTTCCTTCTTTACAAACCTCCGACCAGCTTGTACATTCTGGTGCAACTTTCTACCACTCCAACAAAATTCACTGGCTTATCCTGGTTTCCTACATCTGGCTTCCCAGTGCTTTTCCTAACCCACCAACACTGATTTCACGTGGCCTACTTTATTGCAGTGAAAAAGCCAGAGCTTCAAGGGTTTCCCTTTTACCCTGTGCTAAGTTATCCTTATGATCTTCACCGAGATGTACCTTTCCCTTTCCAAGTGAGGATGTTTCTTTTTCCCAATTTCTAGCCCTCACAGACTGAAATTGATTTTGGAAGTTAACCTTTGACTTATGGGCCAACTCATAATCATCAGCCATTTCAGCTGCTAATCTTGCAGTTTTAACTCTCTGCTCTTCCATGAGTTCTCACTACTTCAGGAAGTGATTTTTTTGAACTCCTTGAAAATAATCGTCTGTCTAAGAGCGTCATAGATTTGCTATATTTTTAATGCCTGTATCCACCTACCAAAATGACTTTGTTTAATCCTTTCAAACTCCATGTAGGTTTGACCAGGATCCCTCCTTAGATTCCTGAAACATTTTCCATACAAACTCATATACACAGAAATGGCTTTCTTCACCTCCTCATACACCCCAGATACCACCCCCCCCTCCCCCCTCTGATAGTGATGATGAGAGTACCTCACTAACACTATCTACAAGTTTTGTTTGGATTAACAAAACCCATACAGTAACTGGCCACCACATTCGATTAACTGCCTTTTCAAATGAGATGAAAAAGGCTTCCACGTCCTTCTCATCGAATTGAGGCAATGCTTCAATATACTTTAACAGTTTCTCACCAGGCCTTTGACTCCCATGGGTTTGCTCATCCTCACTAGGTTTATCTTCATCTCCATCCTGTTAAGCTGACCTTCCTGTCTAAGTGCTAATTTCTGAAATTCAAATTTCCTTTCTTCCTTTCCTCTGCTTTTAATCGTAATTCAAATGGTTTCGTTTCTGTTGCCCTTTCCTTGTCTTTTGCCTCTAACTCAAACTGCTGCATTTTCAATTGAATTATAGCCATCTCTAAAGATTTTGATGGCTTTTCCTGCATATTTAAATGCTAAGCTACTGTTGTAATTATCTCTCCTTTTCTTACAGAATGAGACAGCTCCAATTCCATATCGTCTGCTAATTCTAGCAGCTTGGCATTAATCACCTTCCATCAAACCCCCAAGGTCACTTCATTCTGCTCCCTCACCCCACCCAGAAAACTCTTAGTAACTGAAAGAGCCATTGCAATCCCAAGCACCGTTTAAGCCATCCAAAAATCAACCAGAACAAAATACACTAACACTTACCACTTGCTGCCCTCGAGTCCAGCAATCACAATCACAATCCCAATTTGGAAACATAGAACAAATCCTGCAAAGAGCCCTCAAATCTGTCATGGACCAGGCCAGGTTAGACCCCTCAAAACATTTCAAGAAAGTAGCCCACATCCTAATTTGTTAGTTTTTTAAGCAGGTGTTTAGCAGATATTCCAGGAGCGATGCAGCTGGTCAAACCACTTAGCTTTAAAAACAGAATTGATTTACAAGATTATTGACTGAAACACAAACAAAACCAAACAGAATGTCGAATAACTTAACCTATCTGAAAACCCAACAGATTATCCCAACTTAATGACACTGTTCAAAATACTTGCAACACCCTTTGGTAAAAAATGGAAAAATCAAACACAGGTTCTTACAGGAGCTACGTCAGAGAGAGGGAGGATCAGCATGGAGCTGCTTCTTAGGGTCCAGCAGCTTCACAAGGCAACTTGTTAAAAATCAAACCAAACCAAACCTGAGGCAAACTGAGCTGGGAGAACTGGCCACTCCCATTCCTTTGTACAAGTGATTTTTTTAAATTTGAAAATGTTTTGCCTGAGGCAGTGTCTGTTAGCTACAATCAAATTGGACCCAAAACTCTTCAAAACTGGAATTTTTGAAATCACTGCTATTACAACCTCTCTGAAAAGAAAGCCAAGGACAGCATAACCTTGTTAAAGGAGCACCACTGTCACACAAGTCACAATTCTTTAAGAACATCCATTGACAAAAGACAAGAAGAGGAACCAGAGAAAGGAATGGCAACAATCTCAAAGTCAAGGACCAATGCCACCTCCCAGAAATTCCCAGAATGTGTGGTCAAAGATGTGACTCTGCCGTCTCCAGCCTGGCATGAGCACCAGATAGGTCTTCCCATTTCCTCTCCTCAGCAACCCACAGGGATCATTCCCATTGGATCATCAGTGCTCTTCTTGGTCTCAGTTGTTAAGAACATGTGTTATTTTATAAAACAGTTATATTTTAAACTGTCTCCTTTAATTCTTAATAAAATAGAAAGTTTAGAAAGTGGCATTGAACCTTATACAAAATGTACAGAAACCTGGTTGACATGTCGACAGAGGCCAAAGTCAAAACTTCTTGTTGGAAGGAAGAGGGAAATTTTGACAGCTTAATAAAAAGATCAGAGGTGGTTTTGCTGTGCCTAGGCTCCCCCAGCTCTTTAGGCAGAAGGGTTTGGGGAAGATATTCACTAAGCAGGAGCTGCCATGCCAAGCAGAAGAAAGACCCTGGTGGGAGGTCAGCCACAAAGTAGAGTGGTGGTCAGAATGGATGTCATATTTGAGTAGACGAGACATATGAGAGAATCAGACATACCGGAGTCACTGCAAGGTGCCTTGCTACTGGAATTCCATCCTGCTCAGAGAATCAGGTGGAGGGACTTTCTTTTAAAGGATACCAGAAGATACACCCTTGTACATCAACTAAATATTACTTGGGTAATTTATACCCAAGTATAAATTAGATATAAATTTATAAATGCCACGTGGAGATTTCAGTTGTGTTATTAAGTTAATGCCATGTACCTTTTCTGAAGTTTAGGGTATAAATTGCCCAAGTAATAATTAGTTAATGTTGATTTTAGCTTATTTTGCTACACAAGTTTTACATTGTGAAATCGTGTTGTGTAATTCTTTGCACTGATCACTGGGATATTAACTCTCTAAACGTTATCAATCTGGATAGGGATCACAAAGCCCCCAAGAATCCCCTCCCTATCTTCTGCCACTTTACATACTTGAACTGCGGGCATAACACTCAGCCTTTTATCTCCTCCATTCTCACCACTGAACATCCCAAACACTCCAACTGAAAAAGCAATTTACTTGCATTTTCTTTATATTGAGTAGGTTAAGGATCAATGATTAGCTTAGAGTCTCAAGAAGAAATTTCCTGCTCTTCTTCCAAGTGCAATCCACAGTATCATCCTGCTCAGCACTGACCCTCCGACACTGCGGCACTCCCTCAGCACTGACCCTCCGGCACTGCGGCACTCCCTCAGCACTGACCCTCCGGCACTGCGGCACTCCCTCAGCACTGACCCTCCAGCACTGCGGCACTCCCTCAGCACTGACCCTCCGGCACTGCGGCACTCCCTCAGCACTGAGCCTTTGACAGTGCAGCACTCCCTCAGCACTGACCCTCCAACAGTGCAGCACTCCCTCAGCACTGACGCGCTGACAGAGCCGCACTGCATTAATACCTTTTCAATTTGTCATCATCATGATCTCTTGCTCTGTGTAAAACCAGTCTCCTTACCCCTGTACATCAGTGATCAATGTCAAAGCTTGAGGCAATGTGAAAAAAACACGCAGGTTCAATGATTAGTACAAAATATTGTTTATCAACTGTGAGGTCAGTTGCTAATATTTTACAATCAATACTTGGATACAGGAAAATCTCCCATTGGTCAGTACCCGCGGGAGGTTACAGATTGACCCTTCCTTTCCGCTCCCACTACTAACAGCATCAAGCCACCGTTCAAATTCTGTTTCTTGCAGAATGTAGGGAGTCACCACTCACAAACAGGAGATCGAACTGATGCAAATACTGCAGTGGAAGGCTCTGTGTTGGTATTCAAACAGGTGCTGCCCATCCTCCCTTCACACTTGGTGAGAAATCTGCTGGATTCTGCTTAGTATCTCCTCGGATTCGAGCTGATCTAGTGAGAGCAGTGACAATCCCAACTGATCTTCCTGGGGTTAGAATCAGGAAAAACAGAAAATGTTAAACAAATCATAAATAAAATACTTTTTAGGACCACACTGACAGTTTCTCAGCAGCTAACACAGGAAAAGTATTGAAGTTCTCCCAAGTATCCTGGCTGACATGTATCCTTCAAGTGCTCTGGATGATATTTAAATGAAGTACAAGAGGAGACTGGGGGACAGAGGAGAAAGCATATGGTGGAAGCACTGGAGTTGGGGAAAGAGATATCGATGGAGAAAACTGAACAAGAGAGACAGAGGAGAGAAGGTAGGAAAGAAAAAAATCTGTGGGAGAAATAGAACAGGAATTAATGAGAGAGAGAAGAAAAAACAGAACAGTGAACGAAAGAACCTATGTGTCAGCAAAGAACAAAAGGAAATATGAGGTGTCAGTGGGGGAGCACTTTGGGGCCAGCGACCATAATTCTATTCGTTTTAAAGTCGTGATGGAAAAGGATAGACCAGATCTAAAAGTTGAAGTTCTAAATTGGAGAAAGGCCAATTTTGATGGTATTAGGCAAGAACTTTCGAAAGCTGATTGGACGCAGATGTTCGCAGGTAAAGGGACGGCTGGAAAACGGGAAGCCTTCAGAAATAGATAACAAGAATCCAGAGAAAGTATATTCCTGTCAGGATGAAAGTGAAGGCTGGTAAGTATAGGGAATGCTGGATGACTAAAGAAATTGAGGGTTTGGTTAAGAACAAGAAGGAAGCATATGTCAGGTATAGACAGGATAAATCAAGTGAATCCTTAGAAGAGTATAAAGAAAGTAGGAATATACTTAAGAGGGAAATCAGGAGGGCAAAACGGGGACATGAGATAACTTTGGCAAATAGAATTAGGGAAAATACAAAAGGTTTTTACAAATACATTAAGGACAAAAGGGTAACTAGGGAGAGAATAGGGCCCCTCAAAGATCAGCAAGGCAGCCTTTGTGTGGAGCCACAGAAAATGGGGGAGATACTAAATAAATATTTTGCATCAGTATGTACTGTAGAAAAGGATATGGAAGGCATAGACTGTAGGGAAATAGATGGTGACATCTTGCAAACTATCGAGATGACAGAGGAGGAAGTGCTAGATGTCTTGAAACGGTTAAAAGCGGATAAATCCCCAGGACCTGATCAGGTGTACTCGAGAACTCTGTGGGAAGCTAGAGAAGTGATTGCTGGGCCTCTTGCTGAGATTTTTGTATCATCGATAGTCACAGGTGAGGTGCCAGAAGACTGGAGGTTGGCAAATGCAGTGCCACTGTTTAAGAAGGGCGGCAAAGACAAGCCAGGGAACTATAGACCGGTGAGCCTGACCTCGGTGGTGGGCAAGTTGTTGGAGGGAATTCTAAGGGACAGGATGTACATGTATTTGGAAAGGCAAGGACTGATTATGGATAGTCAACATGGCCTTGTGCGTGGGAAATCATGTCTCACAAACTTGATTGAGTTTTTGAAGTGACAAAGAAGATTGATGAGGGCAGAGCGGTAGATGTGATCTATTTGGATTTCAGTAAGGTGTTCGACAAGGTTCCCCATGGGAGACTGATTAGCAAGCTTAGATTTCAGGGAATACAGGGAGAACTAGCCATTTGGATGCAGAACTGGCTCAAAGGTAGAAGACGTGGTGGTGGTGGAGGGTTGTTTTTCAGACTGGAGGCCTGTGACCAGTGGAGTGCCACAAGGATCGGTGCTGGGTCCTCGACTTTATGTCATTTACATAAATGATTTGGATGCGAGCATAAGAGGTAAAGTTGGTAAGTTTGCAGATGACACCAAAATTGGAGATCTAGTGGACAGCAAAGAGGGTTACCTCAGATTACAACAGGATCTGGACCAGATGGGCCAATGGGCTGAGAAGTGCAGATGAAGTTTAATTCAGATAAATGTGAGGTGCTGCATTTTGGGAAAGCAAATCTTAGCAGGACTTATACATTTAATGGTAATGTCCTAGGGAGAGTTGCTGAACAAAGAGACCTTGGAGTGCAGGTTCATAGCTCCTTGAAAGTGGGGTCACAGGTAGATAGGATAGTGAAGAAGGCGTTTGGTAAGCTTTCCTTTATTGGTCAGAGTATTGAGTACAGGAGTTTGGAGGTCATGTTGCGGCTGTACAGGGCATTGGTTAGGCCACTGTTGGAATATTGTGTGCAATTCTGGTTTCCATCCTATCAGAAAGATGTTGTGAAACTTGAAAAGATTTACAAGGATGTTGCCAGGGTTGGAGGATCTGAGCTATAGGGAGAGGCTGAACAGGCTGGGGCTGTTTTCCCTGGAGCGTCAGAGGCTGAGGGGTGACCTTCTAGAGGGGCATGGATAGGATAAATAGACAAAGTCTTTTCCCTGGGGTCGGGGAGTCCAGAACTAGAGGGCATAGGTTTAGAGTGAGAGGGGAAAGATATAAAAGAGACCTAAGGGGCAACGTTTTCACACAGAGGGTGATACGTGTATGGAATGAGCTGCCAGAGGAAGTGGTGGAGGCTGGTACAATTGCAACATTTAAGAGGCATTTGGATGGGCATATGAATAGGAAGGATTTGGAGAGATATGGGCCGGGTACTGGCAGGTGGGACTAGATTGGGTTGGGATATCTGGTTGGCATGGACGGGTTGGACTGAAGGGTCTGTTTCCGTGCTGTCCATCTCTATGACTCTATGAGAGAGTGCAAAAGCAGGATACAGACAGTCAGAGAGAATGAGATAGACAGACAGGAAAGTGGAAGAGTAAGCAGGAGCCAATGTCAATTCTGTAGCTGACCTGTTGGAAAGGCTGTGCCATCTGTCGCAGGAAGTGCTTGGCTATTTGCACTGCTTCATCCACGGTGAGATTGAGGTTACTGTCTGTGATGTGTTCCTGAATCCAGCGAGGCAGCTTCCCCCGCTTATCAGCTCGAGCAAAGCGCTGCCCAGAGAAAGCACTTTGAATCAGTGATAATGCGATGGACCCAGGGAGGGCACATGGCCCTTAACCCAGTGGACAGTCTTTGAGATGGGGGCCAAAACACAGCACGGTCACTCGCTGTTTAGTACATGTGGCCACATTACTATATTTAGCCTCAGTACAGTATGCATGTGGCCTGCAGTAGTGTACATTACCCACAGCCTGTGATACAGTATGCACGTAGCCTGTTACCCTCAGTACTGTATGAATGCTACCTGTAGTATAGCTTATGTTACCCTCAGTAGTGTGCATGCAGCCTGCAGTATGGTACACATTTCTCTCAGTACAGCGTGGACATGGTGCATGGCAGAGTATGCAAGCAATTTGTTATACAGCCCACATGTGACCCAAAGTGCAGCATACACATGGTCCACAGCACACAGAAACTAGTTCATGGGTCGAGAGGGGGAGGAAAGAAGAAAAATGGAGAATGCTGGAGTGCAGCCTTATGGTTCTCTGCAACCTACAGTCCCCACAGTGCATTTCTACTTACTTTAACTGGTTAATGTTTCTGTGTCTGGATGTTTGGAAAGATCTGCTCTGAACTCTGACAAAGCATCTGTACTTAAATTCCAGATGAGAAGCTGAGGTGCTCAGTTCTGTTACCATTAATAGCTTGGGATATTTGGGAGCTGATAAGGATGGCAGTGTTGTACATGGTCAGCGAGCTGCATAGCAACCGCTTGTAGAGGCAAATAGCATAACAAATCCACAAATTCTTGTGGGAGGAGTTCAAGGTTGTGAAATAAAGGTTCTTATTGTGGTTTCACAATCTGAGGCTATTCTCCACCATGCAGTCTCTGATACTTAGCACAAGCCAAACTCTGAATAACCCTAAGCTAAGCAACTTAATCTGCATTTATTCAAATCAACTCACACTATGACCATGGATTTATGATGCTGTCTGTTTGTAGAGATACCTTTCCCATATGGACAGCAGCAGTTCAAGGTGGCAGTACACCACTGCCTTCTCATGGATAATTGGGAATGAACAATTAATACCAGCTTTGCTGGTGACATCCAACTAGAACAAAAATGTTGATATGAGGGATCATTCTGAACACTTTGCTGCTTGATCTTATACAATAATAAGGCCGCTTAAACCCTAAGTTATAAACCTCCCGGGTCACTTGGATTTAAACAGCACAGAAATAGATTATCTTGCAGCTGAACAAACAATGCTCCTGAAAAAGACACACAGTCCATGTTTAATTCAGTTTGATCAGTAATCACAGGCAAATTGCATATTTACTAAGACTGGTTTCAAATTACCTTGTCTGCAAAAATCATGAGCCCGTAATCAGTTTTTCCACGAATGACTCTTCCTACACATTGAGCAGCATGCCTCATGGCATCAAAAGTCAGGAAATCATTCTCTCGGATTTGGAACTGATCCCGGATGTATTCTAAACGTGCCTGTAGATTACAGAGACTCCATCAATGAAGTTCAGAAATATCAAGACAGTTCTTAAATTTGTTTTTGCATAATAGAACTCACTTCCAGATCGTGCCCTTTGCTTTGTCCAACATCTTCTCTACTTTCAGCATCTCTTGTGACCTTTTCCAGCCACTATAACCCTCCCTCATCTCCTGTCACCACCTCTAGCCACTATAACCCTCCCTCATCTCCTGTCACCTCCTCTAGCCACTATAACCCTCCCTTACCTCTGGTCACCTCCTCGAGCCACTACAACCCTCCCTTATCTCCTGTCACCACCTCTAGCCACTATAACCCTCCCTCAACTCCGGTCACCTCCTCCAGGCCCTATTGATACTGCCTGACAAATTGAGTTTCCCCATTAATTTGTTTCTTTCAGATTTCCAGCATCTGGAACATTTTGTTTTTGCATTAAAAATAAGAGATTACCATTTAAAATAAATAATCAAAAAATGGAGGCAAGGAGAAATATTTATCAGAAGGTGTGAATAGGTTTATTGAACATTTTTAAAGCTAGATACAGACAGATTCTTGACTAATAAGGGACTCAAGAATAATCTGTGACAGGTAAACAGTGACAGTTAAGGCCACAGCCAAACCAGCTATAATCTTATTAAATGGATTGTATTATAGACCCCCTAATAGTCAGAGGGAAATTGAGAAACAAATTTGTAAGGAGGTCTCAGCTATCTGTAAGAATAATAGAGTGGTAATGGTAGATTGGGACTGCCATAGTGTAAAGGCTTTAGATGGAGAGGAATTTGTTAAGTGTGCACAAGAAAATTTTCTGATTCAGTATGTGGATGTACCTACTAGAGAAGGTGCAGAACTTGACCTACTCTTGGGAAATAAGGCAGGACAGGTGACTGAGGTGTCAGTGAGGGAGACAGTTGAGGCCACAGCCAGGCCAGCTATAATCTTACTAAATGGTGCAGCAGGCTTGAAGGGGCTGAATGGCTTAAACTGGCCTCTAAGATACTTCAATATTTGGAAGAAAGTGAGAGTCCTTATGCCTAAAATATCAAATCTTCTGTTCCTCGGATGCTGCCTGACCTGCTGTGCTTTTCCAGCACCACTTTCTCGATTTCTACTTCAGTAACTGGTCTAAGCAGGCTGGTGCACAGCATACACGTGACATCACATTGAGACAAGGAGCAGAAATCCTGAATAACATTTCCAATCGTGACCACAGGGCCACTGAAATCGATCATGGACACCCCGAGTACACAAACTGCAAACAGTGGAGATCGAAGCGACCCATCTTTCTGCCATTCCTGCTGAAACACATAGCTAGGTGACTGCTGGTGCAGGGCTGAGCATGGTTAAAAACAGAAAGACTCTGATAGTTTTTTTTTATGACTAAGAATCATGTAATTATAGCACTTTTTGTGGCCTGTAATGAGATGAAAATGCTTTTAGGCCACTTCAGCTGGGTGGAATTATTAGACTTCATGTAGGTGCAAACATTAGTTTTCTTCCTTGTTTACCTTCTATTACCCTTAAAACTGAGGGCCAACCCATGCTGTATCAAATCAAATTAGTGGCCTCAGCATTTCAGCCTTCAGTACAGTTAGACCCTGTCATATAGAACGAAGTCCGCACTAACAACAGAACATCACTTCACTGAATTAGGTGCAAAGCACAGCAGATGATAATGGCAATATTTCAAAAACTATTTTCCAATGTGACCCTATTTTAACTCGCCTCTACATTCTCAAATGTAATCAGCGATGGGTAACAAAGACTGGCCTCACCAGTGATGCCCACGTCCTCGTTAATGAATATTAAAAAAAACTGAAAATTAACATCACTTCCAAATACCAGCAAAAACAAAACAGCACAGGAACCTTTAACATTCAATTATTAATGTATATATGTTAGAAATCACAAACACTTATGAAAATCTGTGCTTTTACAGTTCTTTGTAAAAATGTGGTAACTGTCTGTACCCATGCAGCCAAATAATCGATGTGCTAACCCTAATCCTATCACAGGTGACTGAAGACCTATTGATGCCTTCTTTCTCCTCATCCAGATATACACTTCTTTCTGCTGTCCTTGTCCTGGGAGTGTTTGATGGCGACTGTAGAGAGGGAGCTTTACTCTGTATCTAACCCTGTGCTGTCCCTGCCCTGGGGGAGTTTAAGGGGGACAGTGCAGAGGGAGCTTTACTCTGTATCTAACCCTGTGCTGTCCCTGCTCTATGAGAGTTTAAGTGGGACAGTGCAGAGGGAACTTTACTCTGTATCTAACTTTGTGCAGTCCCTGTTCTAGGATGACTTATTGGGAGAGAATAAAGGAAGCTTTACTCTGTATCTAATCATCTGTTTGGAGCTGACTCTGTGTGCTCTAATTGATAATAAAAAATATTCACCACCTAAATTAAAAGTAATAAGATACAAACAATCACTGGTGTTCTCAGTGGTTTGTTTATCAGCACCTCTGAAAGGTCCTTTTTTTCCCATACATTGATTCTGTCTGTGTTGCTGGTGCTGACTATGCACTTGAGTCTCCCAATGTTTATCAGGTTATCAGTCACATCACCCAACACCACAAACAGAAATCACCCTGGACAGAGGATACCTACCTTTAGAATCCTGCTCTGAGTGTAGACATAAGGAACACCAAACATAATCACAGCTCTTCCGTAATGATGGACTGTCAGAAAATATAGAGGTAGTATATATCAATGAACACGAGCTGAAACACTGGAATGATTAGATTAGATTAGATTGCCTACAGTGAGGAAACTGGCCCTTTGGTCCATCAAGTTCACACCGATTCTCTGAAGAGAGACCCACCTAGACCTAATCCCCTACCCTATATTTACCCTTGACTAATGCACCTAACACTATAGGCAATTTAGAATGGCCAATTCACCTGACTTGCACATCTTTGGATTGTGGGAGGAAACTGGAGCGCCTAGAGGAAACCCATGCAGACACAGGGAGAATGTGCAGACTCCACACAGACCCTGTCACCTGAGGCGAGAATCGAACCCAGGTCCTTGGTGCTGTGAGGCAACAGTGCTAACACTGAGTCACTGTGCCGCTGTGAGCTGAAGTTAATTGACTGGGATGGCAGAACAGAAGAAAAGCATGTGAAAAACATCTGGCAACTTGCGCAACTAGTAACAAAATCAAAAGAAATTCTGCAGATCAAGGAATCAATTACAGGTCAATTGGTACATCTCTCTCTTACACACACAGACACACACACATCCAATGTGCCTCATTTGACATGCTGCTTCAGGTCATGTGAGAGGGTAAAAAAAATTGCCAGATGCAATATAATATGTAGAAATGTGAGGTTATCCACTTTGTCAAAGTATATCCTAAAGGTTAAGGGATTAAGAGGTGTTGAAGTTCAAAAGGACCTTTGATGCCTTTGTAATGTATCACTGAACATTAACATGCAGGTACAGTACGTAGTGATATTTTGGCCTTTATTACAAGAGGCCTTGGGCATAGGAGTAAAAGTCCCTTACTGTAATTGTAGAGAGCAGACGTAGAGTACTGTGTGCAGTTTTATTTCTTTAATTAAGGAGAGTTATACCTGCCACAGAGCAAAGTTTCACCAGTCTGATTCCAAGGAAGCAGGGATTCCCCCATGAGGAAAGATAAATAGATTGCGCCCAATATTCTCTGGAGTTTAGAAGAATGAGAGGTGATCTCATTCATACAGACAAAATACTTAAAGGGGAACCAGAGGCTGGACACAGGGAGGGCGGTTCCTCTGGACTAGGGGTGTTGGACCAGCCACTGATGACTGAGATGGAGAGGAATTTCTTCACCCAGAGGGCCGTGAATCTTCCACATTCTCTGCCTAAAGGAAATGGAAGCTCAGTCTTTGAATACGTCCCAAGCTGATAGGCTGACAGATTTCTACAAATTAAAAACATCAAGTGATACAGGGACAGTGCAGAAGGATATTGTTGAAGTATATGATCAGTCACAGTCCCACTGAATGGTGAAGCAAGTTTGAAGGGCTTAATGGACATCTCCCGCGCCTCTCTCTTTTGTTCTTGTGACTAAAAGCTGATTTTAAGGAGCATCCTAAAAGCAAAGAGAGAGAGGTGCAACAGTTTCAGGGAGGGAATTCCAGAGCGAAAAACTCAGGCAGCTGAAGACACAACTCTCAATGAAGGAGAGGCTGGAGATACTGATACTGTTTACACAGGAGCACAGAAGGCTCAGAAAAGATTTAATAATGATCTTTAAAAACTACAAAATGTTTCAGTAGACTAAATATTTCCACTGGCTATTGATTCAATGAGAGATTATCAATTTAAAACTGTCAGAGTGTGCAGAAAGGGGTTAGTTACACCTTGGTTTAGTAGCTGGTTAATCCTTTACAACAGGAAATGTGGAGGCTGAAATCAGTGCATCTTTGCTATAACACTGCACCATAACTGTAGGAGGGCATTCTGTGATGTGCAGTCACTGTGCAATATCGCAGGGAGTGTCCACATCAAAAAAAGCACTGAAACTGAACAACTGTAATGCTGTAGATGCCGTTCGTTCAAAACTCATTTAGAGTCATAGAGATGTGCAGCATGGAAACAGACCCTTCGGTCCAACTCGTCCGTGCTGACCAGATATCCCGACCCAATCTAGTCACACCTGCCAGCACCTGGCCCCTATCCCTCCAAAACCTTCCTATTCAGATACCCATCCAAATGCCTTTTAAATGTTGTAATTGCAGCAGCCTCCACCACTTCCTCTGGCAGCTCATTCCATATATGTATCACCTTCTGCGTGAAAAAGTTACCCCTTAGGTCTCTTTTGTATCTTTCCCCTCTCACTCTAAACCTATGCCCTCTAGTTCTGGACTCCCCCACCTCAGTGTCTATTTATCCTATCCATGTCCCTCATGATTTTATAAACCTCTAGAAGGTCACCCCTCAACATCTGAGAATTCAGGGAAAACAGTCCTAGCTTATTCAACCTCTCCCTGTAGCTTAAATCCTCCAACCCTGGCAACCTCCTTGTAAATCTTTTCTGAACATTTTCAAGTTTCACAACATCACTTCTTCATTAAAGGAACGTGTTTCGTTAAGTGCAGCAATGAATAACTGAAGTAGGGAGCAAGGCAGCAAGGGAAGGGTCAAGGTTGATAGGGAAGGGGAGTGGTAAAGGCATTGAGGGGAGAGTCAAGCGAGATAATGAGGAAAGCATCAAGGGGAATGGTGATGGAAGGGAGTGGGAAGCCAACTGAGACAGCGAGGGGGGTAGTGCAGTGAGATAAGAGGTGCAGCAAGAAGGCAGTAGTGACTGTTCATCATAAACTGGGGAGTATGAGTGCCAGGTTTGCAGTACTCCACACACCGAGTGCTGATATTGTCTTCCTGACAGAAACTGACAATGGCAGGAGCAATTATCTCTTGTGGCAGGAAATCAAATGTTTGTCAAAATCTTGGATGAATGGAGCAGTGGGATCGGTTATGGACTTTATAGCAAAGGATTGGTGCTGACTTAATTATCAAAGTTTCTGATCCAACTGTACAGATATGAAGAGGACTCTTCCTCAGTTATTCTTAACAGATACTCAGACCAATCAGATGTCAGACTGGCATTTTCCAACATCTAAAAGTGACATTATTTCACTGCATCAAATACACAATCAACTTTCCTAATGCCAAGGTGAATTGCTTGATAAAGTCCCACTGCAGCAATAGTATCTCTGTAGAATTATCTGTCCTGGTGAAACATTGCATCATCAGGTAGACTGTGACTGTACAGGACCTGCATTAAAGCTTCATTGGTGATCAGGAATGAGCACTCGATCAGCATTCCATCTGACTGCATCCACGTTTCATTCTCAATAACACAAAGGAACTGACGTGTAAATCTGATGGTATGGAAATTGGTAGGCTGATTCTGCTACTCCCTGAATTTTACATGCCAATGTGTTGAACAATTTAACAAACAGGCACCACATTCATGAAGCAGCGATTCACATTGCAATTACACCTCTCATAGCAAAGTGACAAAAATTAATCATGACACTGACCAAAATCTATCCCCTCGGAGACCTTTCCTCTAGCGACTGACAGTAGGATGGCGCCTCGTCCATTCTCACATGCCTGCCAATGAAACAGAAACAGAAACATCACTGAGCAGTAGCTGTTGGGAGGGAATTGTAGCACAACTGTGGAATATACAGTCACTCAGCACAGAATAGGCTCTTCAGTTCATCAAGTCTGCAGTGCCCTACCTACACTATCCCCACTTTCCAGCACTGGGCCCATAGCTTTGAACATTATGATATTTCAAGTGCCCATCCAAGTACTTTTTAAAGATTGAGAGGTTTTCCTGCCTCAACTACCCTCACAGGTAGTGCACTCCAGAATTTCACCATCTTGTCAGTGAAAAAAATGTTTTCCTCAAATCCCCTTAAAATCTCCAGTCTTTCACCTTAAAATTATTTCTCTTATTATTGATCTTCAACTAAGGGGAATAGCTGTTTTCTATCCACCCTGTTTATGAACCTCAGTCTGGTCCCCTCTCAGCCTTCTCTGCTCCAAAGAAAATACCCAATTTGATCCAGCCTCTCTTCATACCTAAACTGCTCCAACCTGGTGATCTTCTCTGCACTCCCTCCAGATTGCTTTCTGGTCCTTAATTCACTCCCTTATCTGAAGGGACTGATTCCATGCTGGGAGGTAATCATTAGCCAAGTGACAAGTCTCCCAGTGGGAGCCCAGTCAACTACCCAGTGGAGGGCATTAATCCAGTGCCCAACCTGCCCTCATCAGACACCCATGTGTACTCAAACTATTTTCTGTCTCTGGATAGCAATCAGAATCCACTTTCCCCCAAAAAAAACACAGACTGTGGGTTGAAAACGACACCTCCTAATTTCTGTGGTTAAGTGTTCAGTGGAACATTTTTGCTCACTGTGTGCAGTGCACAAAAATCTCACTCTGTCAGGCCCTTGAAATATTTTTGATCAGTCACACTTTCACTTGATCGTGGCCATGTTCAACATGGCCTCTGTAGGTTCATGCAGATTGCTGCATACGTGGGAACATTGTTCACTGCACAAATTACTCAAGTATAAACCAGACTCACATCCCAGGACAGAGCTGAGGGACCGCGGCACAGTTAGAGGGTCAGCACCGAGGGCGTGCCACAGTGATGGAGGAGACCATCATGTCAGTCAGATGTTAAGGTAAACATCCTGTTGACCTGTCTAGGTGCGTATAAACCAGAATTGACAGTGTGCTCTTGAGGTCAAGGTTACATTGACTCCCTTGACCATTGCTGTATCAACAGATTAACAGTCAGTTATCAATACTGATAATACCAGAATTCTCAGTATTGCCTTGGGTAATACAACCCTACTTTGGTTTCACTTACCTCCTGGTATTTCTCCAGGGCCACACTGGTCTCTGCAGCATCCTGAGTTTCAATAAATATAAGTTTGTTACGTTGAATATTTTCAAGAATTCCCTAAAAGGAAAAAAAGGGAAAAAAAAAAGTTTTCTTAGCCCATAAAGCAAGAAAGAAATGTCATTCCTGGTACAGGTGATCTTATTGGGCACAAAAACAGACAATGCTGGAAATACTGAGCTTGCCAGGCAGTGTCTGTGGAGAAAGAATCAAAGTTAGCATTTTGCTTTGAGGACCTGGTGAATGGGACAAGTTCGAGATGTAAAAGGATAAACTTAGTTTTTATTTGAATTCAGTCCTATCCTCTCCTTGTCCACTCAAGTGAAAACTTGTGGAACAAGAAATTATTTTTCAATTAGGCAGTTTACTGCGGCCTGGACAAAATGCTCAGACGCAACGCTCTTGACAACTTGAGAGAGAACCCTGAGATAGCAGTGAGGGGTAAAGCAGTTTAATGCACGGTGTTTATAAGTAAAAGGACCCTGTCTTCCTACTGGATCTTTAGGACAGGATTTCAGTCTGCAAGATCAGACAGTTAGCATTCGCCAACCATTTTTTAAAAAAGTTTCAGCAATTAAAGGGGCCCCACTGTTCACACTTGCTTGGAACCCCACAACAATCATTGCTTCATTGGAGCTGGCAATCCCATTGGAAGGGGGAGTAGGTCATAACCCATGGGCTCGGAAGCCCTATTCTCAGAATATATTTTGTTCCTTTACTTTTACCAACACCATCCCATTTTGCCATGCACCTTCATCCCAGCACTTAATGAATCGCTCCTGCTTCCACGCTATCACAGAACTTCTCTTCTTCTGCTGCTCCCCCATCCACCTCTGTACTTACTTAAACCCTGTGACGTCTCTAACTTTTTCCATTTTTGATTAAAGGTTGTTTTCCTTGTATTGAATTTGGTATCTGGGAGTAGGTAATTAGTCAGCTCAGAGTATAAACAGATCATGGATTAGTGGGTGCTGGAAGAGCACAGCGGTTCAGGCAGCATCCAAGAGCAGCGAAATCGACCTTTCGGGCAAAAGCCCAAGCTTGTATAAACAGATCAGGCAGGAAGGGGAGGTTGACATGGAAAGGAGAAAGAAGGGCAAAAAAGGGAAGCAAAGGACAAACAACAAAACACAAACATGCAACTAGACAGATACAGGAGGAAGAACACAAATACCCACACATACATCCAATCATGTGCAGGCCAGTGCAAATGTACATATGCATGCATAGGCAGGCAGTCTGACATAGATACATGCATCTTATTGTAATGAATACCACACAATGAACTGTGTCTACTGTCCCTAATTTTGGTTACTCACACAAGTCAAAGCCACTGTCAACAGATCGGATAACTCAGGATAGACCACAAGTTGGAACAGAGATATGCCTGTCAGTGGCTGCACATAACAGTTACTGAGCTGGGGCATGCTATCAAGTTACAAAGAGGAATATTAAAAACAAATCTTCTTGAGCCAGGAGACCTGTCCTTGTTGGAACTTGTCACGTCCTGAATCAGCAGTTGCTGTGAAGGTTGAGGGAGTCTGAAGGAAAAGCCCGTCATTTACCTGTTCATACCAGGAGGCTACGATATTCTCCATGTAATGGTAACTAGTGAAGAAAGACACAATTCCATCTGGGACAATGGCCGACATCTCCAGCAACAGGTTACCATAGTTACGAATCACAGCTGGAGCCAAGAGAGAGAACTCAGTTATTATCAAAGGTTGCAATTACTGAGGAACCCCAGCAAAAGGTGAATGTCCTCATTACGAAAAGTGGAGAATAGCAATTGGCTTGTAACCAATCTCAGCAACTGAGAAAGTGTGGAGGTTGTCAAACCTCAAGAGAAGTGAGTCAGAGCAAAAGGTAGTGAGTGTGCAGGGGCAGGAGAACTGGTTGGAGGGATTGAATAGTCTATTTCTGTTCCAATGGTAAGACAGAGGTTTTGGACACATCAGGAGAAAGTTCAAAGGGACAACAGATTCAGTGGAAAGACTGAGTGAATGGGTGCAACAGTAGATTTGCAGTTGCTTGAACCCTGCGCCCTGCACACTCACTGCCTCTTACTTGGACTCATTACCCAAGGTTTTACAACCTCCACATTTTCTCAGTTTCTTTTTGGGGAGAAATAAAAAGCAAGAGAAGGAACCCCTTGGTAGGAGTAACTTACAAATCCCTGAACAGTACTTCCAATGTAGGGCACATTATAAACCAGGAAATAATGAGGGCTTGTGAGAAGGGTACAACAGTAATTATGGGTGATTGGAACATACACATTGATTGGATTAATCGCTTTGGCAAGGGTAGCCTCAAAGAAAGGGTCATTCAGTGTACGCAGGTCTGTTTCTTACAGCAACATGTCAGGCAGCCAATCAGAGAACTGGCTACTTTAGTTTTCCTATTATGTAACTAGAAAGGATTGATAAATGGTCTTATAGTTAAGGATCCTCTTGGAAGGAGTGACCACAACATGGTGGTGTTTCAAATTCAGATTGAAAGAGTGAAGACAGAGTCCCAGTCAAGAGTTTTAGTGTTGGGTAAAGGTAATCACACATGCCTGAGGAAGGAATTGGTCCAAGTGGACTGAGCCAAAATATTAAATGGCAGGACAGTTGAAGAACTGTGGCAAATGCTTGGGGAGATATTAAATACCTTCCAATCAAAGTATATTCCTAAGAGGAAGAGGAATTGTAGAAAGGTGAAAAATCATCCATGGCTTAACAAGGAAGTCAAGGATCACATCAAGGGCAAAAAATGTAGGGCATAGCATACGGCAAAAGGTAGTACCACTCTCAAGGATTGGGAGAACTTTAGATATTAGCAAAGTGTTATGGAAAACAAAATCAAAAGAGCAAAGAGAAACTACGATAGGAAACTTACAGAAAACCCAGGTACTGACACCAAAAGCTTCTCTAAGTGTATAAAAAGGAAGAAAACAGGAAAAATAAATGTTGGTCCTTTAGAGAATGAAAATGATGAGGTCATATGGGAAAATCAGAAAAGGCAGAGGCACTAAACTCATATTTTGTCTCTGTTTTCAGTGAAAGATAATCATTTCTTCTCAAAACTGTAGTTACTACAGGAATTTGGTGAAATGACTATGACTAGAGAGAAGGTGTTAATTAAACTGATGGGATTAAAAGCTGCTAAGTTCAAGGGGCTGATGGTCTGCACCCTACAGCATTTAAGGAAGTGGCAGCAGAAATACCAGATGTATGAGTTACATTTTTCCAAAATCCCCTGGATTCTGGAAAAGTACCAGTAGACTCAAAACATACTAATAAGACCATAAGACATAGGAAGAGAAATTAAGCCATTCAGCCCATCAAGTCTGGCTAATAGGTTTTTCAACCCCATTCTCTCTATACCCCTTGATCCCCTTGACAATAAAAAACCTATCTATCTCCGTCTTAAATATACACAATGACTTGGCCTCCACAGTAATGTGACACTGGATTAGAGGTGCTGGAAAAGCACAGCAGTTCAGGCAGCGTCCGAGTAGCAGTAAAACCGACGTTTCGGGCAAAAGCCCTTCATCAGGAATACTGACAGAGAAGCTGCAGGGCTCCACCCTCAGGCACTCTGCCTGCATTCCTGATGAAGGGCTTTTGTCCGAAACGTCGGTTTTACTGCTACTCCGATGCTGCCTGAACTGCTGTGCTTTTCCAGCACCTCTAATCCAGAATCTGGTTCCCAGCATCTGCAGTCATTGTTTTTACCACAATAATGTGACATCACTGTTCAAAGAAGGAGATAAACAATAAGTGGGAAACTACAGAGCAGTGAGTTTGATCTCTGAAGTGAGGGAGTTGCTGGAGTCAATCATAAAAGAAGTGATAACTGAACACTTGGGAAAACAAAGCTCAATTCACCAGTCAACACAATGTTATGAAGGGCAGGTTGTGCTTGACAAACTTGCTAGAGTTTAAGATGTAACCAGCATGGCAGATAATGGAAATCTGGTGGATGTGGTATATCTAAACTTTCAGAAGGCATTTGACAATGTGCTGCATAAAAGGCCAATCCAGAAGGTTAGATCCTGGGGGTCAAGGATAGAATATTGACTTGAATAGAAGGTTGACTGACTGAGAGAAAGCAGGTGGTCAGAACAAATGGGTCCTTCTCTGGATGGCAACTGTAACTAGTGGTGTGCCACAGGATTCAGTTCTTGTATCTCAAATATTTACATGCTATATAAATTATCTGCAGATAGGAACAGAATGTAACATAGCAAAATTCACAGATGGACATTGAGGCGCTAGGAGAACGGGCCAGCATCTGACAGATGGAGTTTAATGTGAATAAGTGCGAGGTTGCCCATTTTGGCCAGAAAAACAAAAGGGCACATTATTATTTGAATGGTAAGATTTCACACACCTGACTGGCAAAGAGATTCATTACATTCTGTAATCAGGGCAACCTCGAGTATCCGAAAGACACGGGCAGGGAGTATTAGGTTCGGATAATCAAGTGTTCGGATAACATTTTACCCAAGCATTGGGACCTTGAGATCTTGTTCGGATAATCCGAAATTCAGATAATCAACGTTGAAATCCCTACTTCTGCCTTGGACAAATATTTGATGTAAACCCAGACGTAAGGGTGATTATTCAACTGTCTAGGTTTCAATTGGGACTGGGAGGGGCTCTTGACTGCTGTAACCAGGCCTAAGAGAGATGCATCTGCTCATAGTGGGATCGTCCACTCACTCACCGATATCCTCTCTCGTTTCAAACTTGGAGCTGATCGTCACCTGGTCATTGCCTCGTCCCACAATCTGAAAAGAATACAAGCAGCTGAGGAGTGATACTTAACCGTAGCAAGAATGCTTAAACAGGAGGAGCAAAATAACCGTAAAGATTCCAGATAAAAGGGACAAACACAGATTTAGACAAAGTGGTTAGAAGATAACTCCATCACTTTCAAGAACCACAGAATTGTTACGGTTTAGAAAGAGGCCATCCAGCCCATTGTGTCTATACTGTCTCTCTAAGCATTTTTACTCCTGCATCTTCCCTGTGACCAGATACATTACTTCTATTTAAGTAATTATACAATGCACTCTTGAATGCGCATATAGAGCAGCAGGGTAAGACAGCACAGAGTCAAGGTGTGAAGTGAAAAGCTAGGAATTAATTCTCTTATGGACCAGGCTAGACCACCTCAAAACAGTTCAAGAAGGTAGCCCAGACCCTAACTTTTCTAAACGTTTAAGCAGGTGCGAGTGTATGTACCAGGAGTGATGCAACTGGCCTTATCTGAAAAATCAACTGACTCTAGCAACGTAAATTATGCTGGTCCAAATACCTGCAACATCCCCATAAACACCCCCTTAGCAAAACAGGTAAACTCAAACATAGGTTCTTACATGAGAGACGTCAGAGAGAGTCAGAGACAGAGAGAGCGAGCGAGCGAGAGAGAGAGAGAGAGAGAGAGACACACAGAGAGAGAGAGAGACAGACAGACAGAGACAGAGAGAGAGCGAGCGAGAGGATTAACATGGAGCTGTTTCTTTGGGTCCAGCAGCTTCCCAGCTAAAACTGGAGCAGTTGCTGCGAAACAGAACAGTTTGCTAAAACCAGCACAAACCAAACCAGAGGAAGCTGAGGTGGGAGAACTGACCACTCCCCTTTCATTGTGCAAGTGTTTTTTTAAAACTTAAAAGTTTCTTAAAGTAGATAAATCCAGACATACTGGAACCTCCGTCTTTATGGTCTCTCTTAAAAAAAAGCCCAAAGACAACATAACCTTGTTAAAGGAGCAGCATTATCACAAGTCCTCACACAGCGGGAGAATACCAAAGTGTAACCCGGAAGAGCTACGTTTACCCTGGAATCACTCAGAATATATTTGGATGGGAGAGGGATGACATCAAACAGCTGAGAGAGGCAGGGATATCAATGCCTTGTTTAAACTGACAATGTGTAGAAGCCTCATGCCACATTAGACATGCTCACACTAGCTGGTATGGCACTGAGTCATGGAATAACTGGCAGAACTATGCTGGGGTCATCCTGGTCTATGCTTCTGACAGTGGGATTTAAATACTCAGAGAAAACTAATTTGTTGCTTGTGGCATTGCACTTGGTGAGTTCTTTTTTAAAATAATGTGGAAAAAGATTTAGAAATTTTGTCCACAAAATCATCTGGCATCTGATCTCATTGCTGATAGAAACTGGAGACCCTAGCCCTGAAAATAACAACAGAAAATAAAGCTTTATAAAGGAATGGTGTGACTTACATGAGCTTAATGATAGTTTGATACAGGGAGACTCACCAGGGGACAAAGGCAGGTCCTTGACAAGGTCATGGTAAAAGTTGCCATGATAACAGGTCTGAAATCGAGAATCTTTGGGTACATGTCAAGTGGAGACAATGTCTGGCAAAAACACAACAAAAAAAAACACAATGTATTACTTCAAACCAGGAGGAGGTTTCAGGTGGAAAGCAAAAAGACAAAATGATACTTCCTTGAACAAAAGGAAGAGTGGCTGCTAGTTGAACCTAATGATGCCGAAGAGTCAGGATAGAGCAACTAAACATGATGAATGGCAGATCAGGTTCGAAGGGTCGAATGGCCTGCTCCTGCTCCTATGTTTCTATGTTAAAAGATTGGGATTGGCTTCTGATGGTGTAACTGACATTAGTAATGCACCAGGATTGGGAGGAGTAAGGAATGTGGTCGGAAGAAACACAAAGGACAGAGAGATCTGAAAAGGGTTATGAATACTTTAAAGACATCTGAGAAGTATTTAGATGTGCATTTGTAATGCCAAGGCATACAGGGCTATGGACCAAGTGTTGAAAAATGGAATTAGAATAGTTAGGTGGTTGCTACTGACTGGTGCAGGCTTGATGGACAGAAGGGCCTTTTTCCATGCTGTAGGCTCTATGACTATATGAGGACAATCTTTGGAAAACAGTATATATTATGTACACTGTAATTATAGAGAGTTGCATTTTATTGGTAGAGGAATTGAGTTCCGGAGTCCTGAGGTCATGTTGCAGTTGTATAAGACTCTGGTGCGGCCTCATCTGGAGTATTGTGTGCAGTTTTGGTCGCCATACTATAGGAAGGATGTGGAGGCACTAGAACGGGTGCAGAGGAGGTTTACCAGGGTGTTGCCTGGTATGGTAGGAAGATCGTATGAGGAAAGGCTGAGGCACTTGGGCTGTTTCATTGGAGAAAAGAAGGTTTAGGGGTGACTTGATAGAGGTGTACAAGATGATTAGGGGTTTAGATAGGGTTGACCATGAGAACCTTTTTCCACGTATGGAGTCAGATATTACAAGGGGGCATAGCTTTAAATTAAGGGGTGGTAGGTATAGGACAGATGTTAGGGGTAGATTCTTTACTCAGCGAGTCGTGAGTTCATGGAATGCCCTGCCAGTAACAGTGGTGGACTCTCCCTCTTTATGGGCATTTAAACGGGCATTGGATAGGCATACGGAGGATAATGGGCTCGTGTAGGTTAGGTGGGCTTGGATCGGCGCAACATCGAGGGCTGAAGGGCCTGTACTGCGCTGTATTTTTCTATGTTTTTTTTCTAATGACATCATTGTGTTGATAATGTGCACATTGTCTGTGTTACATCGAGCTTATATGAGGGAGGTATGAGCTATCTTGATAGAGTTAGATGTATAGAGAGCGAGTGAGCGAGCGAGCGAGCGAGAGAGAGAGAGCGAGTGAGCGAGCGAGCGAGAGACAGACAGAGAAAAGGCTTAGGTAGAGCAGAAAGACCAAAATTGACCAGTTAGGCTGAGTGGGCAATCTCTGTGCTATTAATACTTTGTAATTATGAGAAACATCAATACTCAGAATTATTGATTTTACCCTCCCTTAGATTAATGAGACCTGTAAGCAGATATATATCAGGCAGAGAATGATAAAATGATTGGGATGAGAGTGGGAACAGTGATACGGATTAACTGAAGCAAGTGTATCACGTAATACTGAAACAAGCTGTTTTAAGTGAAACCAACTGCCACAATCTCGATACACAACATATCCTTAATGATAAGTCTGTACAAAGTAGAAATGTAAACAGGGGATGTGGATATCACCAAGCCACAGAGACAAAATTACATAAAAAAAATTGTGCAACTTACCCCTGAGGTGATAATCACAGACTGAAATCGCTCAAACACAGGCTTGATGGCAATGGATGGGTCCATGCAGCTTATGAAAAGATTTCAAAAGCATAATTTTAGGAGTATACTTCAAATAAACACAAATTTTATTTGTATAGAATTTCATTAAACCATTCTTATCTGGACTGGTTTTCAATGAAGCCTTAATATATCAAAGAGCTATACTGATGGAACGGCACCTTGTAAAATGATCATCTCCTTCAACAAAAGAATTCTCCAACTTACCTTGTTCAAGTTTATCTAAAATATTCTTCAAAGTTATGAAATGTGTATAATTTTATTCCATAATTTCAAATATTATTTTTAAATCAACATTTGAAATTGAATTTTCTTAATGCGAATATCTTATCAAAGGGAAATTCTGTATGTGAACAGCTGTAGGTCACACTGCAGTTACAGACCTCTGACCAATAAGTGGCATCATCACAAAATGTTATGGCCTTCCAATACAGTCATACATCACAAAACAGACCCTTTGGTCCAACTTATTCAGGCCAACCAGATATTCCAAAACGACAGTCTCACTTGCCAGCATTTGGCCCATGTCCCTCTAAACTCTCCCTATTCGTATACACATTCACTGTAATTGTCCCCTCCTCCAGTACTTCCTCTGGCAGCTCATTCCATTAATGCACTTATTGAAGTTCTAACCACAAATAAAAAGATCAGTTCTACTACAAAAGCACTGCTCTGAACAATCAGACCAGGCCCTTAATTTTCAAGATTAGAGTGGTGCTGGAAAAGCACAGCAGGTCAAGCAGCATCTGAGGAGCAGGAAAATCAACGTTTCAGGCAAAAGCCCTTCCTGATGAAGGGCTTTTGCCTGAAACGTTGATTTTCCTGCTCCTTGGATGCTGCTTGACCTGCTGTGCTTTTCCAGCACCACTCTAATCTTGACTCTGATCTCCAGCATTTGCAGTCCTCACTTTCGCCTGAATTTTCAATGTCAACTACCATTTAGACTGACTCTACACAAGCAGAAATTTAATTTCACAAATGGAATTTAAACCCTGTTTGCTCTGTACTACTTTATTTCACACTAGCATGCACATTTATTATCGAAGCCATTCAGGAAACGTGAAGAAACGATCAATGTAGGACCTTGTCTGGTGTCACTGGTGGGTAGTCTAAGGTCTGATGTCATGGTACTGGCCTATCCCTTCATCGCTGCTACTCAAGCACTCCCTACAGCATCTCAATAATGCAGGAAACACAGAAGTGAATTTGAGGTCAGTAAGTATTGCAAACTTTAGACTCCAATCTAGACACAGAAAAGGAAGGAAGCCAATATAGATCTGCATCAGCAAGCAAGTACAACTGTGATGGATGGAACACATCTGGATAGAAGTCATTTTAGATTGACTAGATTAGACAGATTATATTAATTAGTTTAGTTAGATGTGATTAAATAAATAAGATTCAGTTTGACTTGATAAAACATTGCTAGCACCAGACATCCTACATGGTCACAGTCAGTGTCAGATTACAATTGGATCTAATCAGACATTGTGTCTTCAATTATCTGCTCCCTTGGTCATACTCTGATCTTCATAATGGCTGTAAAACATTTAATAACCAATGGTAGACAGTGACATCATTCAGAAGCTACTTTGTGGCATAAAATGAATTCTAATCCTTTGACCTACTGGCCATTGCTAAACGGAAATAAAACTGTGCTTGGTTACAGATAAAAGGAAATTTCAATCCCTATTGACTGGAAGGATCTTTATGATTGAGCTAAACATCTCTGGACAGGTTTTAAATTTCTCAGGAGCGAACACCCACAGGCCATTAAATTAGCAACCTGATTTAGGGATAAAATGAAAAGCTAAAACTGTGGTAGGACAGAGCAAATCTTCACTCTGCACCCTGGACCATACTAGACTAGACAGTTGGTAAAATGAAAGGAAAACCCTCAATGTAATTCCAAAATATAACAAAAACTTTCTCCGTTAACCAATATAATTTGTGCAGATTTCGGCCTACCTGAAGTGAAGTATTGGATTAATAATTGTTGGCGTTTTGTCATCAAAAGGTTCCATGATGATGGTAAAACCTTGGTTAGTAAACAAAAATACCATGAGAACGTTTTAGGAAGTGCTGAAATGTCAAACAGCAAATTGCCCACATGAAGGGCTGCACAATCATCCACGTTTTGCATCTTATGATTTACTGATACCATTTCCTATATTAGGAATATGAAACAGGAGTAAAACCAACTGAACCATTTCCTTCCGTATCCTTGACTTGGAGGGAGCTGAGTAAATCATGTTGTGTCAGACACCATATAGGGGCCTAGGTTCTGCAAAGACTTCCTGCAGACACTTGTCCATCTCACTCATCAGGACACTGCTGGGGCAGAGAATCTCTGGCAGGTCAGAAGGTAATCATCCCACCACACACTCAGAAGAACAGCACCAACATGAACCACCTCATACTCTCTTTGGGCATCTTCTATAGGCAATTCACAAAGAAAGACTGACAGGAAACCTCTTCCCAGGGCAGGTTGTTGAGATTCTGAAAGGTCAGTATCTAAATTAACTGGAAAAAGAGTTCATAGAGCCTTACAACCATTATAGCATAACAGGAGGCTATTTAGCGCATCCAGTCTTGCCAGCTCTTTGTAGAACAATCCAATATTTTAAGGTGTAATCTCCAATTATTGATGTCTGCTCCTGATAGGATCACTTCTTCATCAATTTCCTCCCCTCCTCACCTGAAGATGTTGGAAACAGATCTATAGCTGCCAGTTGTTAATTTACTCGAGTGTTCAGTTTCCTTTGAAATTTAAAGGGAGTGAAACATCAGCACAGTGTTTGAACCGTTTCCCAGAAATCCAGAGAATTCTGGAAACACCTAGTAAGTCAGAGAACCTCAGTGAATAGATGGAAGTAAACTATCAAGTCATCACTGACAGAAATATTAACCCAACCTTTATCCACTACCCAGAAGTGTTCTGACCAACTGAATGTTTCGGCATTTGCCTCAGACTGAGGCAAACACATTAGCAGTAAACTGGAGATCACACACACTTCCTGTAGGAACATACCCCAAACTCTGGGCAATTTGGACACAGTCTGATGAAGGTCAAGGCCTTGAGACTCCCTAAATAAGCACAAATTCCATTATTCAACACTGTTCAGATTACTGGAAGATGATCCCAAGTATACTGGTCTGCAGCCAGCCCAAACATCTATCATTTCAAAATCTGGTTTATGAGATCACATGAAGACCAACACAAAGAAGCACAGTAGAGCTCATCGACAGTCTAGAATCTAATTTAACTGCCTGGTGCGGGAGTCAGAAATCTGAAGATTTCCTCAGCTTCACTCACCAAAGGTACTGCAACAACCTTATCACAGATGCATTTCTTCAATGCTTCACGTGATTGTTGATAACATTGTAAACGTTAACGGTCTACTTGACTGTGTCAGGGAGAAGGGGAATCCCAGGCTGGCCTCAGCCTACCCAATTATTGTCCAGCTGATATCCGGCCAGCATCTGAGGCCAGGAACTGCCTATTGTTCGGAGGCACTGAGGTCAACTACAGTCCTTCTGTGACTTGCTAATTAGCACAAATCAGAGACTCAAAAGCCTTGTGATGTCTCTGAAGTACAAATGCAACGATAAAGCACTAAGTGACATTTCCAGTACAAGAATCACTACCTTTGGCATAAGTGCTGACCAATGTAGCAAAGTTTGAGACAAGTATAATCGGTGAAAAGTTGCTGAGATCGGCAATTTCCAGCGTTTGCAGCAAAGACCGCAACCTCTCTGAACAGAACCTGGAGAGAGACAGAGAGAGAGGGAGAGAGGGATACACGTACATAGGACACAGATAACAATATCATCATTCTGACTGCATTCAAAACTAAGTTGCAAATGCCAATATGTCAAATAGCCATTGAAGAAACCACAATCACAAACTACACAGTTAAGGGTAGCTCTGGTTGAGTTTCACCTTCAACACATTGAAGGGAAGGTGGTGGTACAAAGGTAAAGTTAGTGGACCAGCAATCCAGAATGCCCAGCTAACATTGAAGGCATTTGAACCTGACCATGGCAAATGGTGAACTTTGAACTCAGTAAAATTTCTGGAATAATGTAAGCCAGTCTAACGATGACCATGTAATCACTGTTGATTGCTGTAAAAACCCAGGGAAATCATGAATGCCCTTCAGGGAAGGAGATCTGTCATCTTTATCTGGTCTGGCCCAAAACGTAAACACCGACTTATGACAATGTGGTTGATTCTTAATGGCAATTGGAGATGGGCAATTAATGCCAGGCCTTGCTAGTGAAACTCATGCCACGAATGAATAGAAGCCAAGCCCCTCGGTTCAATTCTCAATGTCCTCAAATTTAGCAGACCATAACTCAGGAGGGGACAGAGGTTGGTCCTGGTTACCCACCCCAGTTGGAAGTTATCAGCCCTATTCACCACAGTTCCTGGTCTAACACTTGGTTTGTGGCCCTACGATGATCCAATAATTTGCACACAGAATACTGGAAGCTAACATCAGTAGAAGTGACCATATGTTTATCAGAGTTTTGACAAAACCTGAAGTCCTTTACAGAAGGAAACCTGCTGTCTTTGTCTGGCCTATGACTAGAATCCCTACCCTCATGGTTGATGCTTAAGTAGCCTCTGAAGAGGCTTTCCAAGGCATGTATCAAAGATTTTAGGGTAACTTGGACTGGGCAGTAAATGTCAACCTTGCAAGGTGATACCCTCAGCTTGACAGCAATTCGTTAATATTCAGGTTCATTTGAAGAATGGGCACATGGATAAAGTGTCAATGGCCATGGACCAGTGTTCCTCAGTACCATCAGGAGTGATGAAGAAACGGATAAACTAGATTAGTCCAAGATTCTGTACCTGAGAGGTTTGCGTTCAATGCAGACTTTATCAAAAACATCTTTCAAGAAAGAGGGTGGGTTCTCAGCAACCACATGGTGTACTCGTAAGCGGGACTTCAGATACTCCACAAAGCGCTTCATAAACCCAACAAAATGCTCAGCCGTGCGAATATTACCAGGAACAGACTCTGGATTCACAACAAAAGAACAAGTGATTAATGCTCAGCTCCATTTTCCTGAATCCAGGTGAGGAGGCAGGGTGCGTCAAGGATGAACAACAGAGGCGACAGGACCATGAAACAAATCAATCATTATGTGATGTGGGTAGACAGAATGCAAAGGGAATTCAAGTCTGAAACAGCTAACATTGAGGAAGCTGCGGTTCAAAGTCAATGGGTATAGTATAGTTACATTCGCAAATGCCCAGGACATACCTTTTGGAGAAGAGAGAGGAAATTGGAGATAAATTGGCGAAAATAAACTGAATTTCCATCAGGGTGCAGTACTCTGCAGCTTACCATAGTCGAAAGAACAGTTTGAGTGTAAGTGCATAGGAGTTCATGAACATTTTGCAATTGCTGTCATTTACTGTACCTTGTAGAATTTCATCTGGCAATACAGGATTGGCTAAATAGACATCTGTTTCTCTGGCAATGTGAGCTTCTTTCAGCCCCTCCACTAATTGTCTGTATTCTTCTTTCAGTTTGGCAGCATCTGTTTCCTTTATACTGGAGAGAAAAACAGTTGTTGGCGAGAGGATTAACAACCATTGAGTGAACGTCTAATATGTGAGAAAACACATCTCCATTTTGATTATTTTTAAACTCATGCTGAGAAATCCACTTGAGTAAATTTCCTAATCTGAACAGAAACTTTCCCTGAGGGTCATAGTAATTGGCAGGATGGTTTTTGTCACTCAGACATCAGACCAACAGTATTTACACAGCAGCAACCACTCTATCAGCGAGCCTGTAGAAATGCTGAAATTTACAGATCGATAACAGGCCTTTCAGTCCAAATGATTCATGTTAATGTTGATGAATCACCTGAGCCTTCTCACACTTTCCTTATTTAAGCCAACCTTGAAGGTTTTTTGATGAAGTGACACTGTTGATTGATGAGGGGAAGGGCTGTAGATGTCATACGTGGACTTCAGTAAAGTATTTGATAAGGTTCCACATGGTAGGCTGATGGAGAAAGTGAAGTTGCATGGGGTCCAGAGTGTACTAGCTAGATGGCTAGAGATCTGGTTGGGCAGCAGAAGACAGAGAGTAGTAGTAGAAGGGAGTTTCTCAAAATGGAGAACTGTGACCAATGGTGTTCCATAGGGATCCAGGTTGGGACCACTGTTGTTTGTGATATACAAATGATCTGGAGGAAGGTATAGGTGGTCTGATTAGCAAGCTTGCAGATGAAACTAAGATTGGTGGAGTAGCAAATAGTGAAGGGGACTGTCAGGGAATGTATCAGAATATAGATAGATTGGAGAGTTGTTCGGAGAAATGGCAGATGGAGTTCAATCCTGGCAAATGTGAGGTAATGCATTTTGGAATATCCAATTCAAGAGTGAACTATATGGTAAATGGAAAAGCCCTGGGCAAAATTCTTGTACAGAGAGATCTGGGTGCTCAGGTCCAATGTATTCTGAAGGTGGCAACACAGGTCAACAGAGTGATCAAGAAGGCATACCGTATGCTTTCCTTTATCAGATGGAACATTGAGTACAAGAGTTGGCAGGTCATGTTACAGCTGGAAAGGACTTTGGTTTGGGTGCCTGGAACGCGTTGCCGGTGGAGGTGGTAGAGGTGGGCACAATAGTGTCATTTAAGATGTATCGAGACAGATACATGAATGGGCAGGGAGCAGAGGGATATAGATTCTTTGAAAATAGGCAGGTTTACATAGAGGATATGGATTGGCGCAGGCTTGGGCAGCCGAAGGGCCTGTTCCTGTGTTGTTAATTTTCTTTGTTACTGTGTACAGAGGTAGTAAGCTTATCTCTGAACCAAGAAGCCCAGGTTCAAGCCCTGCCAGCTCCATAAGTATTTCATAACATATCCAAATAGACTGATTATAAATATCGGCTTAACCTCACTTTCTGTTGCTTTCTTTCTCACATCTATCCATTTTACCCATAAATGTATCTATGCTAATCACACCAATCATTCAATGTGGAAACATGTTGCACATTCTCACTGTTCTCTGGGTACAAATAAAAATCGCTTGGCATCTGCCTAAATGCGAACTCTGCAATCTGGCCCTGTCCTGATGAGTCTCATGCTACTGCTCAGAGTTTACTCCATCTTGTCAATATATTGCTGTTCTTCATCATGAGCAGCTAAGTGGAAAAACAACATTTTTCCAGTCCATCTTGTTCCTAGGTCTGGCAACAATTGTGGAAAGAGAAAGAGATAATATTTTAGGTTGATGGCCTTTCAGAAGACAAAAAGCCATTGACCTTAAATATTAAGCATTTTTCTCTCTCTATAAACCCAAGTACTTTCAGAATTTCCTGATATTGTTTCTGATTTCTAGCATCCACATTATTTGGTTTTATTGTTTGTATATCTGGTTTAATCTATTCTAGGCCAAGTCACTGTGACAGAATGAGCCATGAAGAAAATTGATCAAAATACTGACTGAATTACTTACTGTTGGATGGTTTTTTGTATTGTTTCAATGTTGTTCTGACATTGGTCTAACATGCGTCGAGTAATGTTCACACTCATTGAGTCAATGCATACATTGTCTGCAAAGCATTTGTAGAAATGACATTAAAAATAGTTTTGTTTTCAAATATATGGACATGTTTTAAAAAAGAACAGGACAATCAAAGTTGTAGAATTGAGCAATCAATGGTCTAGATCTACAATTCTGGGATGGAATCCAGCTCTGGTCAGACAGGAGACCTCCCACGATTTGTTGCTGCAAGAGCATTTTATCTTTATAAAATAAACGAGGGATACACTCATTCCAAGTTCAGAGCACAAAATTTTACCCCAGTTACTCAAGACACCCATGATCGATATGATTAATAAGGCCAAGTTCTGAACTTAGTGAAATGGGGACATGATTTGCTAAGGTATTCTGCACCTGACCTAGAAACAGGTTACACAGAAACTGTTGTCAACTGAAATGAAAAGAATCACATTAAATAAAAATAATTACAATTATATATCTTATTATAACATATTGAGAACTGCAGTATAACAACATACCAATATTGTGAGCCTCATCAAATACCACCACTGATTTCCGAGACAGCTCCTTGGAGACCAGGTCTGCGATCTTGGGGTCCAGCAGGTAGTGGTAACTATACACAATGATGTTTGCATGTAGAATCTGATAGAAGTATCACAAAGCTGATGCATTTGAGGATTAAAAGCAGTTAAATAACATATGATCCTAAAATATTTGTCCACCCATTCTGAAGGCAACATCTGGTTTGGACACCATTCAACAGAGAACCGCTCAATCTCTGGAACTTTGACGGAGACATCACTTGTTAGTTAGTCCTAGTGACCTACTCTACCATAGCAATGTCCTGTTCAAGCCTAATTCTGTTCTGATCCAAACTTACCAAACCCAGTCACATTTGTCACTTGCACACATAAAGACAAGTGTACGTATATTCACTCTCTTGCAGATAATCACTCATCCACATACACATCCACATGTCCATACAGATCCCCATGGCTGGGGGTCATTACAGAACAATCAGGACAGTATTGGCAGATATTTTCTCTATGCCCTTAGCCAAGCCTGCAAATGACCCCATCACTCAATCATCACCTCAGCAAACTCAGGAAAGATTGGAGCTGAAGCACAATATTCCAGGTAGTCTGGCTTAGATCCTTCCCTTGTATTGGGAATATGCGCATTGTGGAGGAGCTGAAAATGTGTTGCTGATTAAAGCGCAGCAGGTCAGGCAGCATCCAAGGAACAGGAAATTCGACGTTTCGGGCATATGAAGGGCTTATGCCCGAAACGTCGAATTTCCTGTTCCTTGGATGCTGCCTGACCTGCTGCGCTTTAACCAGCAACACATTTTCAGCTCTGACCTCCAGCATCTGCAGACCTCACTTTTCCCATTGTGAAGGAGATCAGGATCAGTTCTGATAAAGGGTGACTGGACTCAAAATGTTAACTCTGGTTTGCTCTCAATAGGTACTGCCAGACCTGCTGAGTTTCTCCAACACTCTCTAAGCTAGAATACTTTCTAGAGGAAAAATCCATCATTGCACCCTGAAGCTTGTTCAGTAAACAGTGCAAGGTCAAAGGTGCAGTACAGAGCCAATGCCTTACTTTGAAGAGAACTGGATACCCAAACCCTGTCATTTGCCAAAGGGAAAGGTGGAAGGCACTTACAGAATATCTGGCCAGGAAATAGGGACACCATCCTTTCTGCTTCCCATAAGCTTTCAAGTCATCCAGGTTATAAATTCCAGAAGTTAGTGGCACTTGTTTCCCATGGAGATCAAACTCCTGTCAGAAAATACACAAACAAATACTTCAGAATCAATCACTCAGTGAGAAAGCTAACATAGTGACTGATGTTCACAAGCTGGAGGTATCAATTAAATAAAAGAAGAGCACAAACACTGGCAAACTTGAGTTTTTAAAAAATAGACTGCAGGTTGTAGAGAGGAGAGAAGATTTACGAAGGGTAGGATGGAGAGAGACAGAGGAAGGCCAGAGATGGGGACAAATTGGAAGGAATATGAAGGGCTTTAGAGGCAGCAACGTTTAACGTATGACTTCAACAGATGCATAAAAACATTACCAAATGCAAGCTTCCTTCCAAACTACGCACCATCCGGACTGGTTCTCCTTCAATGTTACTGGAATCCCAGAATTCCTACCCAAACAGTCATCACTTTCTCAATAATTTTTAGTCTTGGCCCATGCTGTTTATATTTCATGAACAAAATAAGACAAAGGGGGGAAAGGGAGATGAAGGGAGGGGAGCCAAGGGTGTGAGGAGAGTGTGTGAGGAGAGAGGGGAGAGTGTGAGTGTGAGGAAAGGGAGGGAAGCTTTCTTCAGTTTTGATATGAGATGGTGGCAAACCTAGACAAGTCAGATCCTACAGTGAAATCTGGCTTGACAGATCATACGTTATAATCTTGCAACTTGGTTACCTCATAGTTAATCCACTGCATGTAACTCACATTAGGCTGCCAATTTACTTTTAACAAAAGAACAGAAGTTTATAATGCTCGAGGGGAAAAAAAGTAGAGGACAATTCGGTAAAATGTTATTATAAATGACAAAAAGGAAGATTCAACATTTTTCTTTGCAATATGCTTGACAGATACTAAACCCAGTAAAGTATCAATTCTAACTTTATTTTTTAAAATGTCTTACTCAGCTATTGAGATCACAAGCATTTCCCTTGAGTAACTTTCTGCACATTCATCAAAAGTGACTGTCCCTATCTCTCCCCGAGACACTCAGGCACATTTCTCACGGAACTCTAAGAAAAGAAACTTCAGGGCTTTTTCCTGTTACTTTGACTTCTTTAGGGCTGCTAAACAGCAGATCTACTGGCAAGAATCTTTCCTTCTAGACTGAACTTGCTTTTGGCTTATTTTTCTCTGGGTTGAAAAATTTAACTTAGTAAATCATTACCAGTGACTGGCTAGGTACTTGCCCAATTGTTTAGCTTAAGTCACACGATTTCTTAGAAATGTTGTTTTGATCCAATGTTTCTGACCCTTCACAAAAAAAAAGCTACCTTTGCAGACCTAAAACCCAAAAACCCATTTACCTCTACATTTGAACTCAAGTTGAAAATAACAATATGTTATAAACTTTCATCATATAAGAAACAATAATTTTCAAGTGAATGTGGGGAACCAAGAGAGGATGCAGCAAGGATGTAGAGATTGGATGTGGAATAAACATTCACAACAGCAAAGGCAGTCTGGTCTGTCCAAAAATGCACACACTAAGCAAACCAAGCTTGCAATGGTGTGAAGACATCAAGTGTAAAGAACCTGACTGTTCAGTTACTAGGCAGGGATTTTAATTTAGACTTTACAGATCTTAGCTGCTATCATGTACCTCATAGAACTGGCAGATGGGCACAGTGGGATTGCTGGAGTGCTGCATTCTGATGTGTGATGCAGTCAGGCTACGACACTTTCCATCAACTTCCTTTCCAAACCTCTGAGAACTAACCTGTAAATAGCAAGATAAAAATTAAACTACAGAAGAGCTTCATTATTTATTTTAAAAAGTAGAGAAAAGTTGCAATCCTACAACAGGTTTTCTAGGAACATTTCACCCAACTAGTGCCATTGCTCCACAGCTTGAAAATTGGATGTAGGTTTGCTTGCTGAGCTGGAAGGTTCATTTTCAGACGTTTCATCACCATACTAGGTAACATCTTCAGCGAGCCTCCAAACAAACCATTGCTGATGTTTCCTGCTTTATATTTATATGTTTGGGTTTCTTTGGGTTGGTGACGTCATTTCCTATGGCAATGTCATTTCCGTTCTTTTTCTCAGGGGGTAAATGGGATCCAGGTCAATGTGCTTGTTGGTAGAGTTCCAGTTGGAATGCTATGCTCCTAGGAATTCTTGTGCGTGTCCCTATTTTCAGCTTGTTCTAGGATGGATGTGTTGTCCCAGTCAAAATGATATCCTACCTTATCAACTTGAAAGCTACGATTGATAATAAGTCCATCTCTGGCGACAGAGAATTTAGTTGTGGTCTTGGCATTCAATGGCATTACCATTACTGAATCCCTCAGTATCAACATCTTGGGTATACCATTAACTGAACTAGACCAGTCATATAAAAGCAATTAAATGTCAAACTACAGAAGAACTGCATCATTTATTTTGAAAAGTAGAGAAGAGTTGCAATTCTACAGCAAATTTTCTCAGAACACATTTGTGGGTGGCATGGTGGCTCAGTCATTAGCACCGCTGCCCCAAAGCACCAGGGACCCAGGTTTATTCCAGCCTCAGGCGACTGTCTGTGTGGAGTTTGCACATTCTCCATGTCTACTCCAGTTTCCTCCCACAGTCCAAAAATGTGCAGGTTAGGTGAATTGGCCATGTTAAGTTGCCCACAATGTTCAGGGATGTGTAGGTTAGGTGCATTAGTCAGGGGAAACGTAGAATAATAGGGAAGGGGAATGGGTCTGGGTGGGATACTCTTCAGAGGGTTGATGTGGACTTGCTGGGCTGAATGGCCTGTTTCCACACTGTAGGGATTGAGTGATTTCTAAGAGTCTATGAAAAGCAGATCACTGACTAGAAATCCTGCAGTGAATAACTCACTTGCTGTCTCCCCAAATGCTGGTCCAACATCTATAAGGTGCAAGTCAGGAATATGATGGAATACTCCCCACTTGCCTGGCTGACACAGTTCCAACTACACTCAAGAAGCTTGACACCATTCAGGACAAAGCAGTCCAATTGAACTGTGACAAATCCATCACCTTGAACAATCACTCCCTCTATGACCAGTGCACAGTACCAAAAGTCCATAATATCTGTAAGGTGCAAGGCTCTTTTGACAGCACCCATTGACAGTGTGGCAGTCCCTCAGCATTGACCTGACAACAGAACAACACACGCGAGCACTGACTCTACAACAGTTTGATGGTCAGTCTTAATTCTACACCAAAATCCCAAAATTGAGATTGAAGTCACAGTTTTTTGACTTTTAACAAGAGTTGTGAATTGCAACTTTAGAGAGATTATTATTCACTGAAATTTGTACTTCTAGCAGAAGAGCTTATTCCCTCCTCAGACCTCAGTCTACATGACCAGCAAGACAGATATTGGAGGAGTTTGAGCAATGGAAAGCTCACTACCCTATCACCTTGTGGAGATTGACCTGTCAGTTCAGAGCACAAAGATGAAGGAGATCCAAAGTGCATGTAAACATTTGCTTCTTCAGCAATCACACAGAGCACTGTTCAGCAAAACTAACCTCTGGGTGGATGCAGAGATTCTTCCTGGAGCTCAGAGCCAGAGCCAAGAATTCAATTTTGTTGCCAGACAGTTTCTCGTAATAATCGATCAGCTTCCGCAGCTCCTCAATGACCTGAGAAGATGGGGGTGGGAGGTTAAGAGAGAACAGGGTGTAGAAGTGTGTGTGTGTGTGTGTGTGTGGGGGAGAGACAGACAGACAGACAGACAGAGAGGGGGAAGAGAGAGAAGAGTGGGAGAGGGCAGAGAGAGAGGGAAAGTGAGCAAAAGAGAGAGAGAGGAGAGGATGGAGGAATACACAGAGTGAGAGTTTTTTTTAATAAACAGGATTGCAATGTTCAGAAATATCATTCTTTATAAATGAACACAGCAAACTGCAGTGCTCAAAATTAAGGTTTTTACATGTTGACAACACAGACTGTCCACAGATCTTTTGATGCACATCCTGGCAAGAGTCAACATAACGTTTCTTCCTTTGCCCACCACCCAAGATCAAGAGGGTTACTTATTGAACTTTTTGCAGCCACATCCTCACACTTGCCAACTCCTTCATTCATTGCTGAGGTCACACTGTAAGATTATTGTGTATTTGTGTTGAGGTGCAGGATTTTAATTCACTGAAGAATTGGAACAATCAATATTCTCAATAAATAAAAATCCTCGAATCAACTTAAATGAAAACACCACCACATTTAAATTGACACAAGACAATAACCATCAGCAATAGAAGGTTTTTTTTCAATAACTGGCACACACTTCATAAGCAGCACATTTATTTGCACTGAACTTACTACCTGTGTGTTGACGCTATTTTGGTTCCCAGTCAGTAAGGCATTCCTTAGCTGAGAGTCTCCCTCCCCTCCAACTCTCCCACACACTTTATCCCTCTCCCCTCTCTAGTTGCAGCTTCTCGCCTCATCCAGTAAACTGTCTGCCACCCCTATAGCTAAGTACGGCAGATCCTCCTACTCCACCAAACTGTCAGACTCACTCATGTAGCTCCGGCTACCCTCCCCCAGATCACCAGGCAGACTCACTGCCCCACTCTGATAAATCAGCCACCTTGCCCGGCTGGCTTGCTAACCACACACCTTTGTTCCCACCCCACCCTATTCCCTAAACACATGCCACTAACACTAACACACACCCTGCTGATGTCCTGGCACCCTCCCCTGCCCATCTGCCTCACTTGGCAGCCTCCTATCCTGACCTAGCTGCATCAAATCCCGCCCCCCCCCCCCCCCCCCCCCCCCCCCCCCCCACACACACACACACACACACACACACACACACACACACACAACTGTTGCTGATGGATTGACTTGTTAACCTATCAGCAGCAAACATGAGGAGAAACAGCTTGTGATTGGAAGATCAATTTCTGTCCAATGTTTTCAGTTCCACTTAGCAGAGTGGTGACATTTCTCATCAGTTCCCTCCCCTACTCCACCCACAATTGTGATTCACTTTCTCTTTGTGATTTGGCCACTTTTGGGACATTCTCTACCCCTTCCTAGTTACTATATATTTTGAACAAAGATCTTGGGTGTCCAAGATCATCAAAACTTAAATGCTGGAAATAGAATCAACTTCATAAATACAATGAAAATAACACAGCCGTAAACTGTTGGAGGAACTAACCTTGGTCTCTGTGCCCCTGGGATAGAGAGGAGCAAGTGATAAGGATGAGGCAGATCCATCAATGAAAGATAATTTTAATCCTGGTTTGCAGTGTATACAGAGATTGTTAAAACAAAAATAGGGATTTCACAAATTGCACCCACCTTCTCGATCTCAGGAACTGTTCGAGAGCAGTAGATGAGTTTAGTCACTTCTGTTGGATATGTCTAGATGGGAAGAGAAAGGCAAAAAGGTGAGAATGTTTAGAGGTGCAGAGAGAGGGCCTCTCTCACATACAGAAACATAATGGATACAGAAAGAGATGTATTAGTGAATTGAACTGACCCCATCCACAGGGTGAGACAGAGCATAGATACATCAATTTCTAACAATGTCTAGATACCAGCCTGTATTGAGGCACCTTCAGCCAGAGCAAATTGTCCAGTCAGTTGAGCTGAGAAGGACTATAGGTGATATCTGCAGTTGAACTTCAGTAGCGTGAAAGGGTTAATATTGTTTCCCAAGAACTGGTGGCACGGCATGTTTCAGTATTAATGTACACAACACTTCCTCTCTCAAACCATCCATACCCTTTAGCCATACAGCTCCCACACACTGACCACCCACAAACACAACTTGGTCTGCACCCACCCATGACTCAGTCCGCAAGCACCCATAGCCACGTGCACGTGATTGCTTTGCATGTGAAATGTTACTATATAGAAGTTCAGGGAGTTCAAAGATGCCTCTCTGTCACCAAAAATATTGTTCTTACAAACAGAATAAAGAGGCTAATGAAATTGTATTGGGTATATTCAAACATTTGGGTGGCGAACATGATGGTGGTATTTAAGAAAAGTGGTAAGGAAAAGCCAGGGAACCACAGACTGGTGAGCCTGATGTCAGTGGTGGGTAAGTTGAGGGAGGGAATTCTGAGGGATAGGATGGACATGCATTTGGAAAGACAAGGACTGATTAGGGACAGTCAACATAGTTTTGTGTGGGAGAAATCGTGTCTCACTAACTTCATCGAGTTTTTGAAGAAGTGACAAAGAAGATTGACAATGGCAGAGCGGTAGATGTTGTTTATTTGGACTTCAGCAAAACATTTAACAAGGTTTTGCATTATAGACTGGTTGTCAAGGTTAGATCACATAGAATCCAAAAGGAGCTATCCGATTGGATACAAAATTGACTTGAAGGTTGGAGACAGAGGGTTGTGGTAGAAAATTGTTTTTTGGACTGGAAGCCGGTGACCCATCATGGGTCGCAATGGGCCAAGGATCGCAGATGGAGTTTATTGTAGTTAAATGTGAGGGAGTGTTGCTGAACAAAGAGACCTAGGGGTGCAGGTGCATAGTTTCTTGAAAGTGGAGTTACAAGTAGACAGGGTAGAGAAGGCATTTCGCACATTTGCCTTCATTACTCAGTCCATTGAGAGGAGGAGTCAGGGTGTCATGTTGCAGCTGTACAAGACATTAATGAGGCCACTTTTAGAATACTGCACTCAATTTTAGACTCCTTGCTTTAGGAAAGATGTTGTTAAACCTGAAAGGATTCAGAAAAGATTTACAAGGATGTTGCTGGGATTGGAGGGTTTGAGCTAAAGGAAGAGGTTGAATAGCCGGGAACTATTTTTCCAGGAGCATCAGAGGTCAAGGCGTTATTGAGGTTGATAAAATCATGAGGGGCATAGATAGGATGAACAGTCACGGTCTTTTTTTCCGGAGTAGGGGGTCCAAAACTAGAGGGCATAGGTTAAAGGTGAGAGGGGTAATTTGTAAAAGAGACCTGATGGGCAACCTGCAGAGGGTGCTGTTATATGGAACAAGCTGCCAGAGGTGATGGTGGAGGCAGATACAATTACAAATTTAAAAGGCACCTGGATAGGTACATGAATAGGAAGGAAATAAAGGGATATAGACCAAATGCTGGCAAATGGGACCAGATTAATTTCTGGTCGGCGCAGTCAGGTTGGATCGAAGGATCTGTTTCTATTTTGTACATCTCTATGACTCTGTGACTCATTCATTCCAGCTTTACATTAATTTAATAGAAATACATGTTGAAATGAAGCTTAACCTTTCCCCTCCCTGACTCATCCCCCACCCCTTTCCAACCCTAACCCAACGCACCCCAGAGAAGTAAGCAGCATTCTCACCATCTGATAGGCCACAAGCAGTGAAAGCAGTGACACAGTCTTCCCTGTGCCTGACGGCATTTCCAAAACCCCATGTCCCTAAGATACAGGAAGTGACACCAAGTTTGAAACAACAAGACATGATCAGCAAATATAAGCAGCCAAACATAAAAAACAAATCCTGACTCAAAAAGCCTCATCCTTGTGTTCAATTCCTTTCACCATTCTGTACAGCCTTGTGCTTTTGAACATACCATAGGAAATGTCTTTATAATAAAGAATGCGTTAACAATCCCCCCCGCAGCATATTATACCTATTGAGAGAAAGTCGAATTTGACAAACCTACTGGTCTTACTTAAGAGGTTACTTAGAATAGATGAGGGAGAACCATTAGATATGGTATACTGATTTCCAGAAAGCTTTTAATAAAGTTCAACATAACAGGTTATTGCATAAACAATAAAAACAAACAGTCACAAACAGGTTCTTCCCCACTGTTATCGGAGTTTTGAACGGATCCCTTTAATGTTAATTTCTCTCGCTGCCTTTTTGCCACGTGCAACATTGTGTCCTGGACCTTGTTTTGTTCCCCTGATGCACTTGTATGATGCAATGTGGCTGTAAAGCACACAAGACAACACTTTTCACTGTATCTTGTTACATAGGACAGTAATAATCAAATCAAAATTAAGGCATGTGCGATTGGTGATAATTATCTGGGCGTGGATTGAAATTTGTTCATAGAGAGTAGGAATAAGACAGCGACGAGTGGGGTATCGCAGGGATCAATGCTCTGCTCGTTATTCCCAATATCCATCTGGATACAGAAATCAAATGTAATATTTCACAGTTTGCTGACATTATCAAACTAGGTGAGACTGAGAGTGGTGAGGAGTGTGCAAAGTGTGAATGGCAGATGTAGCAGCACAGTGACTCAGTGGTTAGTACTGCTGCCTCACAGCACCAGGGACTCAGGTTTGATTCCAGCCTCGGGTAACTGTCTGTGTGGAGTCTGCACATTCTCCCCGTGTCTGTGTGGGTTTGCTCCAGATGCGCCGGTTTCCTTCTGCAGTCCAAAGATGTGCAGGTCAGGTGAATTGGCCATGGGAAATTGCCCTTGGTGTTATGTGCATTAGTTAGAGGGAAATAGGTCTGGATGGGTTACTCTTCAGAGGGTAGGTGAGGACTTGTTGGACTGAAGGGCCTGTTTCCACACTGTAGGGAATCTAATCACGTGATTGAATGTGATGATGCTCATTGAGGAAAAACAGAATGGCAGAGTATTATTTAAATGGAATAGGCTGGGAAAGACTGATGTTCAAAAGGACCTGAGTATTCTTGTAAACTGGTCATTGAAAGCTGGCATGCAGGTGTTGCAGGAATTTAGGAAGGCAGGCAGTATGCTGGCGGTTACTCCACAAAAAGTTGATGACAGGAGCAGAGAAATCTGACTGCAGATGTACAAGGCCTTGGTGAGACCATACCTGGAGAAGTGTGTGCAGTTCTGGTCTCATTACTCAACAAAATATATAACTGCCACAGGAGAGCAATGAACGCTCACCAGACTGATTCCTTGAAGATGGTTAGTTTCTCATACAAGGAGAGAGTGGGTCGACTGAGCCTGTATTCACTTAGGCTGAGGACAATGAAAGGAGGTCTCATTGAATTGTACCAAACTCTGAGAGGGCAGGACAGACAGGGCGCAGGGGTAATGTTTTTCACTGGCTAGAGAGGTGGAGTTCCAGAACAAGGACACATGGTCTCAGAATCCAAGGTAGGCTGCTTTGGATGGAGTATGAGAAGAGACGGTCTCCACTCAAACAATAGTGAACCTGGGAGATTTTCTACCACCAAAGCTTATGAAGGCTAGGCCACTGAATACTTTAAGAAACAAAGAAATAGATTTGAAGAAGTTAGGGGTGACAAGGGATATGGGGGGGTATTACCTTCAAGATAGATGACATATAATCATGATTACTGAATGGCACGGCGTTAGTGGCCAAACAGCATACTCGTGCTCCTATTTTCTATATTTCTACATTCCACTTTTAGTTTTACGAAAGGTATGCAGTTCATGTCCAGTCGAAGGATAATATTCCAGTGAGTGTTGCTGAGTTTAGAGGGTTGAATTATGAGGTCAGACTTTACTTGAATTCTCTTGGGTTTAGGAGATTGAGGAGTTGTCTGATTGTGGCTTTAAAAGTGACTAGAGGATCCTGCAGGTTAGTTGGAAATAGGAGACAGCAACTTTCACCCAAAGACTGCTGGATATTTGGCAGCCCCTCCCACAAAAGCTGATAATGATCAAATAATATGTTGAGAGTTGAGATTGATAGTTAAGGATGGGTATCAAAAGAAAAAAAAAAGCTGGTTTATAGAGTTAAGGTACAGAAGAAGCATGATTCAAATGAATGGCAAAACCTTTTGATCAGATATGAAGTGGCTTCCCAATTGTTATAGGTCTCATGGCAGGTTCAAAATGATAAAAGTATCGATCCAGTCAGCCAATATTTTCCCTCAACTATTTTTGCCAAAACAATAGTGACTGTGTTATAAAGGTATAAGGGGTACCGTACCTTTAAGAGAGTTGAAAGCTATCAAGGACTTATAGAGGCATATAGAGTACTGGAAAATTTACAACGTCACATTTGGTCCAGCAACTAGCAGTACTTGGATTGCTGAGACAAAAACAAATTCAAATTAGGCCAATCAGTTTAAATTACGTCCCAAGATACTAAACTCCAATCAAGTTTGAATTTAATATTTAGACAATATTAACACCAATGAAACAATCCAATGCTTTGGCTTATAAATATTAAACAAATTGAACAGTTGGGGAAGAATTGCCAAGCCACTGACATCTGCAGACTGCCCAGAGAATAGCTCTCTTAAAAGGTACCTTTACCTATCAATGACCCATGAAACGGAAATCTCCAAGAAGAAGAAAATAAGACAGAGGAAGATACGAGAAAATTCGACTGGCTGGTTTTAAAATTTGAAATTTTTGGTAAATCTTAATTGGGGTGGGGGGGGGGGGGTGTTTATCGGACCAATTTTATAAAAGAGAAAGTAAAAGGTAAGTTACAAAAAGGAGGTGTAAATTAATTATTGACTGTTAGACTTAAAGAATAATATTCGTAAAGTTTTTCTGCTTTAAATAGTGACTTTTGGGATAGTTCTTGGCCTCTCAAATTTTAACAGATTAAGTCACATCATACAGGTTTAAATTAGAGGGGGGGGGGGGGGAAAGAATGGTTTAGTCCATGTCCTAGCAAGATAACAAAATGTCTTGAAATGAACCTTCCAGCTCAGCGAGCAAACCTACATCCAAAACCTCAACCTGAGCTACAAATCTTGTCAAAACTCGCTCAGTGTCCTAGATTTTTTTAAATAAAATGTAAGTAAGGCAATTTGTTTAATTTCAGTAACTTGTGGTTCACAGGATGGAGTTTAAAAGAGAAGGTAGCGATATATACAAATATGACAAAACTCTGCCACCTTGTGATGAGAAAGATGTTGAAGCCTTCTTTATTTCATTTGAAAATTGGCTGAGGATTTTTGGGTGATGCTAGCTCAGACTAAACTGGTAGGCAGAGCTAGTGAGGTATTTGCCGTGCTGTCAGATGAGGGGTCAAGAGGTTATGGAGAGGTCAAACAGGCTGTTTTAATTGCTTACGAAGTGGTACCAGAAGCATTTAGACAGCGGTTCAGAAATATAAAGAAAGAACAAGGGCAGACTTACATTGAGTTCGAAGAATTAAACATAGCCATTTTTGTGACTTTTGAGAAGATTTGTAGCTCAGGTTGAGGTCCTTGATGTAAGTTTGATATCAACAAATACATTGACTTGGATCCCATCTACCACCCACTGAGAAAAGGAACAGGAAATGACATCACCACAGGAACTGACATCACCGACCCAAGGAAAACTAAACACATAAATAAAAAGCCGGCCATACCACCAGTTCTTCATATGGAGGCTCACTGATGATGTTGCAGAGTATGGTGACGAAACATCTGAAATCAAACCTTCCAGCTTAGCGAGCAAACCTACATCCATAGTCATTGGTGGGTGCATGCTTTAAAAATAGATAAGTCCTTTGAGGCTCCACGAGAGATTATTCTGCTGGAGGAATTTTAAAAACTCACTTCCAGAGTTGGTAAGCATTCACATGGAACAGAAAGTTCAGGAAGTAAGAGCAGCGGAATTGGCAGACGAATACATGTTGGTGCATAAGACAAGCTTCCAACCAGACTTTCGTCCTGTGAGGGAGAGAAGTTGGGATAAAGAGAGATCCTACACTATGAAAGAATGAGTAGAGAACACTGGTAAGAATTTACCATATGTTAAAGGAGCCCAGGAGGGTGAAAGGCCTTATGTATTTTCAGTGCTGGTGGAGTGGGTCATAGAAAATTACAGTGCTGGTGGTTTCAGAAGGGCACTGGGAAAAGGTGTTTTCACTGCCAGAAGGTGGGACACAAAGTTACAGTGCTGATCGTTAAAGAAAGGCACTGTGGGAAAAGAAGCTAAGCCAGTGGCATTAGTGAAGGTAGCTAAGGAGACCCCAGGAAAAGTCGAAGAGTGGCAGGGGCTGGGTATGGAGTTAGTGCCTGATCTCGACAAAGCATTCGTCTCTGTGGGTCAAGTTTACTCAGAAAGAACAGGGGGGAGAAGGACAAGACATTATACTTTTGAGAGATACAGGATCTAACCAGTCGCTGCTAGTAAGAGACAAATGAATATGTGCTCTTTCTGATCTATTACCCGACAGTGTGATAACTTGTGGGATAGACAGAGCAAAATTTAGCATTCCCCTATGTAAGATCAGGTTGGAGTGCCAACTCAAGTCTGGGGAAGTGGTAGTGATTGATAGAATGTCAGTTCCAGGAATTCAGTTTATTCTTGGGAATGATTTGGCAGGATCCATGACTGAAATGGAGACCATGGAAGGTTAGTGCTGAGGAGAAATGGGCCGAAGTGCACCAGGTTATGTTGCCGGTAGCATACAGACAGGTGTTGTTACAGGTAGCACATGATCTACCTATAGGAGGTCACCTAGGGGTACAAAAGACTCAGGCTAAGGTACAAAAACATTTTTATTGGCCTGGAATGCACAAGGATATGGTTAACTTTTGCTGTAAGTGTCATACATGCCAAATAGCAGATAAGCTATAGGCGGTAATAAAACCAGCACTTTTATTTCCAATTCCTGCATTTGAAGAACCTTTCATGCAGGTTATGATTAATTGTGTAGGTCCCCTCCCAAGAACTAAAAGTGGGAACCACGACTTGTTCACCATAATGGATGTGTCTACCAGAGTATTAAGGCAAAAAGAATGGTAGAGGAGTAAGTTGCTTTTTTCACATGGTATGGGCTACCCAGAGAGATTCAGTCAGACCAAGAGTCAAGTTTTACTACTAGGCTGTTTAAGGAGGTTATGGATCGCTTAGATATACAGCACTTTATATCCAGTGTGTATCATCCTGAATCCCAGGGAGCTTTAGAAAGATGGTATCAGACCATGAAGACCATGTTAAGAGCGTACTGTCAGGATTACCCGAATTTAAAAATGTGTTGCTGGAAAAGCACAGCAGGCCAGACAGCATCAAAGGAACAGGAGAATCGACGTTTCGGGCATAAGCCCTTCTTTCAGGAAAACAGAGTTTATGCCCGAAATGTCGATTCTCCTGTTCCTTTGATGCTGCCTGGCCTGCTGGGCTTTTCCAGCAACACATTTTTAAGCTCTGATACTCCAGCATCTGCAGTCCTCACTTTCTCCTAGGATTATCAGAATGCTTGGGATAAAGGTATCCCATTCATATTGTGTGTCATTAGAGATGCCCCAAACAAATCTACTCCGTTTACTCTCTCTGAGTTAATATTTGGACACGAAGTGAGAGGCCCTTTGAAATTAATTAAAGAGAAATTGATAAGACCAAATTTGGAGGTCTCACACTTGGGTTATGTATTGGGGGTGAGGGAGAGTAAATCAGATAAGTGAGTTAGCTAAACAGCACCTAAAGAGGGCACAGTATAGAATGAGTAGAGAGCAGAGCAGGTCAGGCAGCATCTGAGGAGCCGGAGAATCAATGTTATCGGATGTTTCTGCTCTGATAAAACAACACCCCTATTGGCTTAATCCTTTCAAAGTCAGGTCCAGATGGAGGTGGAGGCCATGCTTGACGAGGATATCATTGAGGAGCTGAAAAATGTGTTGCTGAAAAGAAGAAGAAGGGCTTATGCCCGAAACGTCGATTCTCCTGCTCCTTTGATGCTGCGCATTTCCAGTGACACATTTTTCAGCTCTGATCTCCAGCATCTGCAGTCCTCACTTTCTCCTAGAGGACATAAGTGAACCAAGTCAGAGTGAGTGGAGTTCCCCAATTGTCCTAGTTCCCAAACCAGAGGGGACTCTCAATTCTGCGTGAATTATCAGAAAGTCAACACCATTACAAAATCGGACTCATATCCAATTCCTAGATTGGGGGACTGTATCAAGAAAGTCGGACAAGCCAGTTACATCACCAAGTTGAACTTACTGTGTGGTTATGGCAGGTAACTTTATCAGAGACAGTGAAAGAAATTTCTGCATTTGTAACCCCAAATGGGCTATATCAATTTAGAACACAGCCACCACATTCCAAAGACTCATGAACAGAGTTGTGGCTGGGTTAATAAAATTGTGCAGTCTATTGGACAATGTAATGATCTTTAGTAAGTCCTGGAAAGATGACGTGCTATAGTTGGCTAAGCTCTTTGAATGACTACGACAAGCAAAACTGGCAATAAACTTCAACAAAAGTGAATTTGTGAAAGCAGTGGTGACGTTCTTGGGACATAACTTTGGTCATGGGAGATTGACCCCCACAGAACACAAAGACGAAGGCCATTGAGGAATTTCCACAACGAACCTCAAAGGAAGAGGTGCTTCAATTCCTAGGACTTGGCAGATTCTATCAAAGGTTTGTTCCAAACTTCAGTAATGAAGTAGCACCATTCACCAATTTGTTGAAGAACAAAGTTTTGGTGGACAGAACAATGCCAGGAGGCAATTGACCATTTTAAATCAATATTAACCACTACACCAGTTTTAGGTGCACCAAACTTTTCAAAACCTTTTAAAGTCGCCATTGATGCTAGTGAGTTGGAGCTGTACTGCTACAGGAAGATGAGGATGGGATTGAACTGTCAGTTGGTTACTTTTTGAAGAAGCTCAACATCCACCAGAGGAAATACTCCACGATCAAAAAAGAACTATTGAGTTTGGTACTGACCTTACAACATTTTAATGTGCTCTCTTAAAGGTACCTTGATCTATTAATGACCTGTGAAACAGAAATCTCTAAGAAGAAGAAAATAAGACAGAGGAAGATACAAAGACAAGATTCGACAGCTGGCAGGTTTTGAGATTTGAATGTTTTGGTAAATCTTAATTGGTAGTTTTATCGGACCAGTATTGTAGAAGGGAAAGTAAAAGATTTGTTAGAGAAAGGAGTTGTAAATAGTAGTTCATTAATATTCTATGTTAGACTTAAAAAATAACATTCTTAAACTTTGTGTACTTTAAGTAGTGACTTTTCGGACAGTTCTTAGCCTCTCGAATTTTAACAGATTACAGCACAGGTTAAATCATTTTTATGTTACAGGTTTAAATTAGCGGGATGATTTACCTTGTGTCGTAACAATTGATTAATATCGGGTTGTGCTGTGTTTAAATTAGTTATAAGATCATGAAGCACATTTGGAGTATTTGGGCTGTGGTGTACAGTCCTTACCTCTGAACTAGGAGGCCTGGGTTTAGGTCCCATCTGCTCCAGAGTATGTAATAACATCTCTCAACAGGTTGATTAGAAAGTTATATGGAGCACATCTAGAGATCCCAAGGGACATAGATGGGTGCGTTAGCTCTATTTGACAATCTCTGACCTTGTCCCCCTTCCCATTGTGTCCTCACAGCCTCCAATCTGTCATTTCATTACAGCTGAGGATTAAGATCTGACCATTTTGTAACAAAGTACCTTAGCATCAAGAATCCTTTTCAGCTCCAACATGTAGGAATACTGCTCAGGATAGATGAAATCATAAGGGAAATACACCAACAATCCATCAATATTCAATCTGAGGAAACAGAGAAACGCATTGCCAGCACTGGGAGTTAGATGCTGGTTACAGTATGTTTCAATTTATAAATACTATTTTAGAATTGTTACATTTTATTTTGCCCTTTGAATTGGAGATTCCTATCCACCAATTCACTAAAGTCAAGCTCATTGTCCCCATTTTTCAATCTCCTCTTAGTGCTGTTCCAATCTGATACATGCAGTCTAACAACTGCAATCACACCGAGCACCTATCCCGTCGAGCACCCGAAGAATTGTCTATCAATCAATAAGGCCACCTCTTATTCTTCTAAATGCCAATGAAAACAGGTCAAACTTACACAACCCCTCCTCATAAGAAAGTCCCTCCACACCTGGAATCAACAGAGTGAACCTTCTCTGCACTGCCTCCAGTGTTAGGATACCATTCCTCAGATAAAGAGGCACAAAAACTTCAATATCTCAGCTGTGTCCTTGTACAGCTTTAGCAAGCCCTCCATATTGACATACTCCATTCCCTCCGAAATAAAGACCAACAAACCATTTGCCTTCCCTGGGTAAAAGCAAGGACTGCAGATGCTGGAAACCAGATTCTGGATCAGAGCAGTGCTGGAAAAGCACAGCAGGTCAGGCAGCATCTGAGGAGCAGGAGAGTCGACATCTCCTCCCCTACCCCCTCATCCCCCCACCCCCTCATCCCCCCATTCCCCCCCACCCCCTCATCCCCTACCCCCCATCCCCCATCTCCCTACCCCCCCATCCCCCATCTCCCTACCCCCCCCTCCCCCTCCATCCAGGGGGCAGGAGCCCTCCAGCAGGAACACCCTAACCTACTGACTTGCAAATTAGCATTTTGTAGTTTATCCACAAGGGCCCCCATTTCCCCTCCCCCTCCAATGCACTCCCCACCCACCTCCCCCCCTCAACCCCTCCTCCCCCCTTTGCCCCCTTCCCCCACTCTCCCCCTTCACCTCATTTTCGCCGCTTCACTTCCAGGCCCCGCCCTCTCCGGTGACCACCAATCACGTTTCCCCTTTCCCAGTCTCCGCTTCCTATTGGCGGCTCTGCCTGCCCATCCGCCCACTCCAGCCCTCACCAATCGAACGCCGCCCTGCTGGTCAGGGAGAGGAGTCGAGCGCCGATGGCCATGGATGGAGTAGCTCCACCCCCTTTCCCTGTGCAGCTGCAGACAGGGGCTGCCCTAACGAGGCCCTTCCTCCATCCTGAACAAACTATCTCGGTGTCCTACAGCATCCAGCAGGCCCTTCGGTCCATTGAATCTCCCACCGTTAACATTTGGAGACCACAGACTCACACTGAAGGAACTCTGCTTTCCCTGTCCAATTGTATTAAGGTTTATTCCTGTGCTGCAGACACCAAACTTTATTATTCTTACACACCTGCTAATTTAATCTGATACTAGCTTTAATTTTAGCCAGCCACAAATGGTCACTTTTCCTTCAGAATTTTATCTCTGCATTATTTATTTTAAAATCTTTCTTTCACTTGCTGTCACTTGCTCCACACCATTTATTCTCCTCTCCTGAACAACCTTGGGTAGTGCTGTACTTATCACTGCTGCCTCACTGCACCAGTGACCCAGGTTCAATCCCACCCTTGGGTGACTGTGTGGAATTTGTACATTCTCCCCATGTCTGCATGGGTTTCCTCTGGGTGTTCTGCTTTCCTCCCAAACGTTAAAGATATGCAGGTTAGATAGATTGGTAATGGGAAGTTGCCCATAATGTCCAGGGATGCATAGGCTAGGTGGATTACAGTGAAACAATAGAGGGTGGTATACACTTTGGAGGGTCAGTGTGGACTCAATGGGCTAGATGGCCTGCTTCCACACTCAAGGGATCCATGATTCTCTCCTCACACATTACATAGTTGGTTTTATTTAACTTCAAGGTCCTTATCTTGGATTGAAATATGCATCTCTCAAACTTAATGTACGAATCTTATTTTATGATTATTCTGCCCAATGGATCTTTGATATCATACACAATATTGAAGCTGAAGTACCAGTTGGCAGTATTGAGGGAATCTCTGTTGCATCTGGTCTGATGCTATCACCTTGCAGTGGGCATCCTTCCTCAACCAAGGATACTCCCCATCACTGTGTTTGACACGACCCCCAATCATGTCTGACTCACCTTCAGCACCTCTGCCCTTACCCATTCCCCTCCCTCTCAGAACAAAAACTGACCTCCTCTTATCCTCACTTTCCACTCCACATTCAAAGGATTGTCCTCTGCTATTTCTATAACCATTTCTGTGGGATGTCACCATCAAATAAATCTTCCTTTAACCGTCCATTCCACAGGAGCTCCACAACACCCTGGTCTACTCCCTCATCACACCTAACTCTTGCTCACTCCTTCATGGCATTTTCCTATGCAGCCACAGAAAGTGTAACACTTGCCTATTTACCAGTCTCTTCATGCTCTCCCAAGGGCCCAAACACACTAACCAGGCAAAACTGCATTTTACATGTGGGCAGAAATGAGGACTGCAGATGCTGGAAATCAGAGTCTGGATTAGAGTGGTGCTGGAAAAGAACAGCAGGTCAGGCAGCATCCGAGGAGCAGAAAAATCGACATTTCAGGCAAAAGCCCTTCATCAGGAAGGTGGAGACCCTGTCTTCATTCCTGATGAAGGGCTTTTGCCCAAAATGTCGATTTTCCTGCTCCTCGGATGCTGCTTGACCTGCTGTGCTTTTCCAGCACCACTCTAATCTAGACCTAGCATTTTACACGTACTTCATTCAATCTAATCCACTGTATTTGCTGCCCTCAGTGCAGTCTCCTCTACATTGTAGACTGGAGACCACTTTGCAGAACACCTCTGTTCTGTTTGTAAGAATGGCTCCAACTCAAACCTTCCAGTTGCTTACCAGTTAAATAAACCAGCTTGAATTCATGCTAACATTTCTAACCTGGGACTGCTGCAGTGCTTCAAAGAAACACAATGCAAGATCAACCGATAACAGCCTGCTTTACATTTAGGAACTTTATAGCCTTAGCGAGTTTTGAGAAGATTTGTAGCTCAGGTTGAGGTTTGGGATGTAGGTTTGCTCACTGAGCTGGAAGGTTTGGTTTCAGACATTTCACCACCATACTGGTAACATCTTCATACTAGGTACCATATCACCAGTGTTTCATCCAAAGGATCATTAATGATGTTGACTATTATGATGACAAAATGTTTGAAACTGAACCTTGCAGCTCAGCGAGCAAAACCTACATCCAGAACTTTACAGCCTCTAGGACTCAACGTTGAATTCCAAAATATGAGACCATTACTGGATGTACCGCTACAGCTGTGAAGAAGAGTAATCTCGACTCAAAACGTTATCTTGCTCTCTTTTTCTCTCCATGGATGCTGCCTGACCCACTGTGATTTCTAGCATTTTTTTGATTTCAGTCCATGAGATCATTTCATCTCAGTCCACAATTTTTATTATATTCACCCACCCCACTCTCATCCACACACACCCATCTTGTTTGTTTGAGTCTTTTTGGCTTTGCTCTTAGCAGAATGGACTCATCTTGTCCTATCACACCTCTCATTTACACTAATTTTAAATCTCGATCACTCCTTTACCACCATGAGCTCTACCTTGATATTTTGTTCTGGTCACACTCATCATTTGTTCAAATCACTCCTCCTCCCCCTCTTGCTGCAACACAAAAGAAATTCCAACTCCTTTCGGTTCTAAAAATAAGTTACATTAAATTGAAAACTTACCTTTACTTCTCTCCATAGACTTATCCAGTCTGCTGAGATTCTCCAGCACTTTCATTGTAAAATTTTAGTTCAAATTTACAGCATGCGCAGTATTTTCCTTTGATTGGGACTTAGACAGTATTGCTCTCTCAGAGGATTGGATCCTGGAATGAGGCATTAAATAGAGCCCTGTTCTCACTTGATCCCACAGCAACACTCAAACGAGTACTATCAGGTTTTGCAAATGTGTGGGAAATATTTATCCCTTAACAAACACATAAATCATCTGATAGTTTATTACATTTTTATTTGTGGGACCTTGCTACACATAAATTGCCCATTGCATTTCCTATAACAGTGCTTGCATTTCAAAAGTAATCCGCTGGCTGTAAAATGATAGGTTCGAAAATGGTAAAAGATGCTGTAAAAATTCACATTTTTTTTATCACACTGGAAGAAATATCTGAAAGCAGATCACGTTCTAGAGGAACAGAAAATAGGGAACGTATGAAGAGAAACAAAGAATGAATTAGATGTGCTATTTAAATTGGGTTTTATGAGTGCAGTTATTTCATGTGAGAATTATTTAAGAAGTTTATTTTGAATTTGAAGCTTAAGGGTTTATTTTGGGGAGGATATGATAAGGGTGCATTTTTATTATAAATTTATTATTTAAGTGATTTATTTATTTCGAAGAAGCTTTGATGGAGGGTTATACAAAGAACAAAGAACGCGACAGCATAGGAACAGGCCCATCTGCCCTCCAAGCCTGTACCATCATATTTTGCCCTTTATACTGAAACTGTCTGCACTTACAGGACCCACATGCCTCTATTCCCTTCCTATTCATGTATTCGGCCAGATGCTTCTTGAATGCTGCTATTGTGTCTACTTCCACCACCTGCTCTGGCAGCGCATTCCAGGCACTCACCACCTTTTGTGTGGAAAACTTGCCTTGCACATCTCTTTTAAACTTACTCCCCCTCCTCACACTTTAACCTGTGTCTCTTCGTAATTGACCCCTCCACTCTGGGAAAAAGCCTCATACTTTCCACTCTATCTATGCCATTCGTAATCTTATAAACTAGGAGAAAGTGAGGACTGCATAATCTTATAAACTTCTATTGGATCCCCTTCCATCTCTTGCATCTCAGTGAAAATAAACCCAGTCTACCCAACGTTTCTTCATAGCTAAAGTCTCCCATACCTGGCAACATCCTGGTAAACCTTTTTTTGTACCTTCTCCAAAGCATCCACATCCTTTTCGTAGTGTGGTGACCAGAATTGTATGCAATATTCTAACTGTGGCACAACTAACATTCTATAAAGCTGCAACATAACTTGTCCATCAATATATTCAATGGCCCTTCCAATGAATGGAAACATGCCATAAGCATTTTTTAAAAACTACCTTACACCCAGGTCCCTCTGCATATCAATACTCCTAAGGTCTCTGCCATTCACTGTATAATTTCCAACTGTACTTGAGCTTCCAAAATGCATCACCTCACATTTGTCTAGATTAACCCCCATCTGCCATTTTCTGCCCATGCGTCCAACTAATCTATATCCTGCTGTATTCTCTGACAACCTCCCTCACTTTCTGTAACTCCACCAATCGTTGTATCATCCGCAAACTTACTAATTAGACCTGCTACATTTTCCTCCAAATCAGTTATGTAGACCACAAACAGCAGAGGTTCCAGCATTGATCCCAGTGGAACACCATGAGTCACGACCCTCCATTCCAAAAAGCATCCTTCCACTGCCACCCTTTTTCCCGTGACTAAGCCAGTTCTGTATCCACCTTGCCAACTCTCCCTGATACCGTGTAATTTAGGGAAATATTTATGAGAAGTTCATTTTTAATTTTGAGGTTCACTTGGAGTGGGTTAATTTTTGATTTTTTTTGTCTTTATCTGTCCACTGGATGGGGGCAGCATTTGTTGCCCCTCCCTAATTGCCCAGAGGACAGGTGAGAGTCCCACCCCATTGCTGTGGGACTGGAGTCACATGGAGACAGCCCTTTCCTTCCCTGAAGGCCCTGGCTCTGAGATGTCTCCAGGCAGTGACCATGAAGGTCATGGCCATCCTGACACTCTCTAATTCCTGAATACTTACAAACATTCAAATCCCACCATTTGACACGGTGTTATTGGGGGTTATTTAGTGATTTATTTGGGTTTATTCAGGGGGGGGAGAGATATTTGAATAATTTATATTATTGATATATTTTGTGGATTTATGGGCGGGTGGCCGACCATGAGCCGCTGCCTGAATGTGATCCCGGACAGTAATCCCCCCCCACCCCCCGGGAGGGCCCTGATTCACCCCACACCCACCTCCCCCTCCCCACGGGGTTAGGGGCTGACCTCCGCCCCCCTCCCGGGATGTGTATGTCCCCGGTGGGGGGGGAAAGAGATGGACGGGGCGCTGCGCTCACTCCGGGAAAGGAAGCCGCGGCCACCAAGAGACCGACCCCCACCTCGAGACACCCCCCGCGGGTCAGCCCCGCCCCCTCCCCACCGCGGGTCAGCCCCGCCCCCTCCCCACTGCGGGTCAGCCCCGCCCCCTCCCCACCGCGGGTCAGCCCCGCCCCCTCCCCACCGCGGGTCAGCCCCGCCCCCTCCCCACCGCGGGTCAGCCCCGCCCACTCCCCACCGCGGGTCAGCCCCGCCCCCTCCCCACCGCGGGTCAGCCCCGCCCCCTCCCCACCGCGGGTCAGCCCCGCCCCCGCCCCCCCGCGGGTCAGCCCCGCCCCATCCCCGCGGGTCAGCCCCGCCCCCGCCCCCGCGGGTCAGCCCCGCCCCTCAGTTGATCAGCCGAGGCCGATCCCGGGCCCGATCCCGCACTAGGCCCCGAGCCTCGGTGTGGAGGTGGAGGTGATGATGGGAGACGCGGTTCTGTTCGAGTTGCTGCACCTGGAGATGGTGGCGCAGGTTTACTCAGAGCCCGAGAGCGGAGACACGGTAACCCCGGGCCCGGGGGGGGGCAGAGAGAGGGGGGGGTGTGTCCCCCAAATATACCCGGGTCCGGGGGGTGTCCCCCCCCAAATATACCCGGGTCCGGGGGGTGTCCCCCCCCAAATATACCCGGGTCCGGGGGGGGTGTCCCCCCCCCCAAATATACCCGGGCCCCGGGGGGGGGTGTGTCCCCCCCCAAATATACCCGGGTCCGGGGGGTGTCCCCCCCCAAATATACCCGGGTCCGGGGGGTGTCCCCCCCCAAATATACCCGGGTCCGGGGGGGGTGTGTCCCCCCCCAAATATACCCGGGTCCGGGGGGGGTGTGTCCCCCCCCAAATATACCCGGGTCCGGGGGGGGTGTGTCCCCCCCAAATATACCCGGGTCCGGGGGGGGTGTCCCCCCCCAAATATACCCGGGCCCCGGGGTGTGTCCCCCCCAAATATACCCGGGTCCGGGGGGTGTCCCCCCCCAAATATACCCGGGTCCGGGGGGGGTGTCCCCCAAATATACCCGGGTCCGGGGGGGGTGTCCCCCCCCCAAATATACCCGGGCCCCGGGGGGGGGTGTCCCCCCCCCCAAATATACCCGGGTCCGGGGGGTGTCCCCCCCCAAATATACCCGGGTCCGGGGGGTGTCCCCCCCCAAATATACCCGGGTCCGGGGGGGGTGTGTCCCCCCCCAAATATACCCGGGTCCGGGGGGGGTGTGTCCCCCCCAAATATACCCGGGTCCGGGGGGGGTGTGTCCCCCCAAATATACCCGGGGGGTGGGGGTAGAGACTGCATATCACTCAAATATACCCTGCACTGGGGAGAGGGGAGACTGGATATCACCCAAATATAATGTCCACTAAATAAACCCTGATATGGGGATGTACCCCCTGAATTAGGCACAATTAGGTCCTAAATATTATACAAATATACCAGAATCTCTACAGTGTGGAAACAGGCCCTTCGACCCAGCAAGTCTGCACCAACCCTCTGAAGTGTAACCCACCCAGACCCATTCCCCCCATCGCTCTACATTTCCCACTGAAGAATGCACCTAACCTCCGTATCACTGAACGCTTTGGGCAATTTAGCATGGCCAGTTCACCTAACCTGCACATCTTTGGATAGTGGGAGGAAACCGGAGCACCTGGAGGAAACCCACATAGACAAGGGGAGCCCGTGCAAACTTCACACAGTTGCCTGAGGCTGGAATCAAACCCAGATTTCTGGCGCTGTGAGGTAGCAGTGCTAACCACTGAGCTACCGTACCACATCTGACAAAGTGCCTCCTGAGTATCCTCAGATATGCCTGACCGGCTGTGGTTTTCCAGCACCACACTCATGACCCTGTATATCACCTCAATAAACTCTACACCATAAAATAGACCATAGACACACTCTTAATTTACTTAAAAATGAATAAGACCTAATTCAACCCTGAATGTAGCCTAAATACGTTAAGATTGATGCATTTTTAAAAAAATCCAAATGTACTATAAATGCAATCCAGATATACTAACACAAACTACAAATAACTCCATATAGCCATAAATAAACTTGATAATACACTTAACTAAAACCTAAATGTATTAAAAGTTATCTTAAAATTAATCTATTCTTGATGTACTTCAAATGTATCATAAATAAACCCTTACATTTACCTATACATATACTAAAATAAGCCCTATATATAAAATTATGATAAACTAAGCATATATTGCAAACTCTTCTCCATAACAAGGTTTCTGACCCTATGGTGACCTGTAAAAATGCTTTTATTCTGATTGATTCTTACAGATCTTTTACTGTGGAAGTAGGTATTCCCAGAGTTTTCAGTTTTGAGCATCTCAGCTGCTTGGGCACCACACCTCATCAAGGAGATAGTCCTCTTGGAGGGCGTGTAGTATGCTTTCACCCGCATAGTATCTCTGCTAAAATAGTTCAGCTATGAAGACCAGTTGTATAGATCTGGTCTGTAGTTGCTTGAGTTGAAAAGGTTAGTTCATCTGAATGAGATCTTTTTAATAAGTTCAAGGCTGATATGGATTTATATAGAAGATTTTAATCATTTTTTTTCTGAAACATATGACACTGTATGTGACTAAAGTAGAGCTGAGGTTGTGCTGCATTTGTTAAACTCCATTGTTTCTGCCAACAGGAACATGGGAAATCCATTTCCACATTGGAAGGGATGGGTTTTCGGGCAGGACAAGGTTTAATCGAGAGGTTAGTGACCACGTGCCTCAAGTATTTGCTGATGTTACATTACAGTGCAGCAGAGACAATGATTAGTTATTCTGAAATGACCTGGTAAGACCATCCTGTCTCCCTGCTATGCAGTGTATTTTGATCAGACCTGCCTCAGATTCACTGATGCAGAGAATGTTCCTCTTGTTCGTCGTTGCTGGTACGATTCGCCTTTGCTACCTAACCATGGTTTTAGGAGGTTCGACCTCACAACAAACTCTGGCATTGACCTTAGTAAGGTGTTTTGATGCAAAGAATGAACAGAACAGGGTGGGTGCCCTGCCAGTGGCGGTGGTGGAAGCAGAGACACGTTAGCAATGTTTAAGGCATACCTTGATAGACACGTGAATGGGAGGCACACCGTGCACTACAAGCTGCACATGGGCAGTAAGTAGCAGGTCTGAAGAAGAATCGGATTTGGCACAGATTTGGTGGGCCGAAAGGCCGGTGTCTTGAATTGAACATGATTTTAATGTGATTTTTTTTTTGTTGTGACATTTGTTTCCAGTCATTTTGTTTTCTGATAAATATGACTCAAAGTTTATGGCCTTAACCAAGCCATTTTATATCTTGTTGGCAGTCAGCAAGCATGGCACAATTCCTGTTGCTGTTGTATATGATGATTCTCTGCAGATTTGTGTTACCAGCTCCATCTTGTCTTTCCCATTTTGCTACCTTCAAACCTTGACTCTGTTTTATGGGGTATCTCTTTCTGTCATAGCAGCAAATCTTTCCAGCAATGAGCACTTCTGATCTACAAAATAACTATGTAGACAAAACTTGTATCCAAACTCCTCCAGATAAAAAATTTTCAGCATGAACCCGAAAACACGACTGATCACCCAGTGTCAGCGATTGAGTCACCAGAACAGGATGATTTCCAGGTTTAATGCTGAGTCTGCTGATATTCTGCAGCAGAGTTACAGTTGAACATTCAGTAATTTCCATGAAGCCAATCAGAACAGCTGTTACTTCAGATGGGTGTTGTCGGATCCCTGGGACATAATTCACATGTGGCTCAATCAGTCCAACAGTTGCCTGGGTTCTCTGTACTCCGTGTAATGGTGACTTCTTTAGCCCCCATCTTTATCCCATCATCAGTGACAATCACGCCATCAGTTGTGTGAACTCTAAACTTGGGGGATTACCTCTTAAAACTTAACTATTTCTACCTGATCTCACTGAAGACATGCCTTAGAACCAACTTAGTTGACCAAGTTTAGCTCCTATATCCTTATGTGACTTGGCTGCCATTTCAGTTATTCTCTCATGGGATGTGAATGTCACTGGTTAAGTCAGCATTTATTTCCCAAGACATGGAGTAGATGGTGGTGACTACTTTCTTGAACCACTGCAGTCCTTGAGGTGTAGGAGCACCCACACTGCTGTTTGTGAGGTTACTGTAGTGCATCTTCTAGATGGTACCTGGTGTTATCGTTGTGTATTGGCAGTGATGTGGAAGATAGTGGATGAGTTGCCAAACAAGTGAGATGCTTTCTCCTGGATGGTGGTTCTTGAGTGTTGATGGAGCTGCAGTAATCCAGGCAAGTGGGGACTATTCCATCGCACTCTTGATTTGTGCACTGTATATAACAGATAGCATTAAGGAGTTAGCAAAGTGAGTTACTTGCAATAGAACTGCCAGCCTTTGACCTGCTCATTTAGCTACTGTATTTATGTATAATTGTTCTAGTCTGTGGTAACCCCCTGGATATTTATAGTGCACAGTTCAGTGGAGGTAATGCCATTGAACTTCAAAGCGTGATAGGCACTTCTCAGCCCAAGCTTGGGTGTGATCTAGGTCTTGCTGCAAATTTACATGAGCTGCTTCAGTATCCATGATTTAGAGGAGCCAGTGTTGGACTGGTGTGGACAAAGTTAAAAATCATACAACATCAGGTTATAGTCCAACAGGTTGAAGCAGCGCTTCGAAAGCTCGTGCCTCCAACTAAACCTGATGGACTATAACCTGGTGTTGCTTCAGTATTGTCGCTATGGTAAAGAGGATTCCAATGTGCACTGTTACCTGCATGCACATTGTTGTTGTAGGTTCACCAAAGAGACACCATCCTTCAAAGATGAGCTGGACATTATGAAATTTATCTGTAAGGAGTTTTGGACCAACCTCTTCAGGAAACAGATTGACAACCTACGAACAAACCATCAGGTGAGTGGAGCCTCATACAAAGTTTTTATTTTGACATTAGCTGGAGAAGGAAGGTTATCAAGATGGAATTGGGTTGTCGTAGAAAAGTGTTTATATGGGGGTGTGTCACACTCCTATTGAGGAATAAGCATTTTATAAAGGGAGGGTTTAGTTCTTTTGGGAGTGAGGCAATTTCTAAATGAAAGGGGTGAGGAGGAATTTTGGCCTTTTTACCAAGGCATTGGGTGAAATGAACTGGGTGGTGATTTTTTTTTAAGTATCTAGATTAGAGTGGTGTATAAAAGCAGAGCAGGTCAAGCAACATCCAAGGAGCAGGAAAATCGATGTTTCAGGCAAAAGCCCTTCATCAGGAATGATGATCTGTTCTTTCACAGATGTGGCCATAGTTGGCCAGGCCAGCATTTATTGGCCATCCCTAATTGCCCAGAGGGCAGTTAAGAGTCAACCACATTGTTGTGGGTCTGGAGTCGCATGTAAGCCAGACCAGATAAGGATGGAAGTTTCCTTCCCTAAAGGACATTAGTGAACTTGATGTTTTTTTCCTGACAGTCAACTCAAGGTCATCATTTGACTTTGAATTCCAAATTATTGTTGAATTCAAATTCCACTATCTACCATGGAGTGATGTGAATCAGTGTTCCCAGGATATTACCTGGATCTTTAGATTAACAGTCCAATGATAACACCACTAGGTTGTTATCTCATGATTCAATTGTGCTTTGTTTCTTTCAGGGAACCTATGTACTTCAGGACAATCGTTTTCGCCTTCTCACTCCAGTCTCCAGTGGGAAGCAGTACTTGGAGGAAGCACCAAAGGTATCGGCCCCTGTGATAGGTGTTCCTTCTGGTTATTAAAAGTGTGAAGGAGAAAATATGGTTTGTAGTTGTTGATTACCCTTCCACTTATGTAAATGTGACCATAAAACTTATGACTTCCCCAGCAAGACTATGCCAATAATTGTGTCTCACTGCTCCACAAATTGTCACAAAATTATAAAATCCCAATTAAACCACTGCTGATTGACTGCTGTCTACAACAAAAGCAATTCACACCAGGTTTCATCAGTAACATTAAAAAACACACTTTATTGTAATATAACTTTAACGAAGGTTTTGGATTTGTCGCAGTGAACTAGCCAATACTTCCTCCATTGTGAAAAAAGATTAAATGAATGTGTACTTTGTGGTGCAACATTAATATGCAAAACAATAATGATTTCAAAAACAACAGAGAAAATTATTGTAGGGAGGGTGGAATGTAATTAGACAACTGTGCATCTGTTTAATTATATTCAGAATGCCTGTGTTTCTTTTTTAAGTTCCTAGCATTCACCTGTGGACTCGTAAGAGGAGCTTTATCCAACCTGGGCATCGACAGCACAGTTACTGCAGAGGTTTCAGTAATGCCAGCATGTAAGTGGGATACGAGTGGAGGGGAGAGGTTGCACTGATTAATGTTCCTATCCCACCATTTCCTTCCATACAACCTCACTGAAAACCTGTTCTCAGAACACTGCTGTATTGGGGCATTGGTCTGTGTCTGCAGTTTACCCACACTGACACAACTTTAGTCTGTCATTTCCCCCACATAGAGGCAGGGCCTGTGATTTCCATAAACGGTGATAGGGCATTAGGCTGCGTCTAATTTCCCCTACGTTATGACGGGATAAGGGTGTGTCTGTGATTCCCCTACACGAGGATGGGAGGGGTGTGTGTCTGTGATTTCCCCCACACGATGACAGGACAAGGGGCTGTGTCTGTGATTCTGCCTACATTGTGAACTCCATATTTCAGTTGAACCCCTCTGTGTTGCCACAGCCGTAGACTGAAGACTCCTTGCTGACAAAGTAAGCCAGGGTTGATGGTGCTATGGTAAAAGTGCCTTTTCATAGTTGGTAGATAAGTCACATTGTCAGTAAGTGGTTTGACCTTGTCCACGTAGGAAGCTATGGCAACAGTGACTGTAAAATCAGCAGGAAGCCCACTCCTCTCACAGACTGCAGTCAGAAAGGCAGAGAGTCCTTCACAATAGGAATAACATAGCATTTAAAAAAGAAAATAGAGAGTTGTTTAAACAGGGTAATTCCAGGTTACAGGCTAGCACAAACTGAGCACCTGTGGGCCACTGGTTCTGAAGTAATTTTGGGAAGTGGTGTGTAAAACCTGCAGGAGCTGGAGACTGTGGCAGGAACCTCCAGCAACACTAGGTGGTGCTCTTACCTACTATAATCAGACATTTTCTTATTTCCTTCAGCCGCCTGTTCTTTGCTCCTGAGGATTGCAGTGAATATTTAGCTAATACTCATCATCCATTTTGTTCACCTCATGCCCAGCCAGCTCCTTCAGATTAACTTTTTCACACTATCCATCCCAGACACATTCAGGTGTGAGCTAGTACCAGCCATCATTTGTGTTTGACCGTGAGGCCTCATGCAGAGTAGGCGAACCATGTCACTATCCACCAAACCAGTATGGCCCCATGTTGCTTCCCACTCATTTTCTGCATCCAGTGTCTATCTTGTGTGCTTTCTGTCTGTGTCTAGTGCTCTCACTCTCTGCCCTGCCCTGATTTACATAAACATGAGAAAGGGAGCATGAGCAGGCCACTTGAGTGTGTTCTGCCATTGATTGATATCATGCTTCCTAAAACTGCGACTTCAAATCCTTACTCCCACCGACCTCGTTTTCATTCCCTGCTCTGCTTAGTACGCAGTTTCTATTACTTTATTTCCTTTGTATTTCAGGTAAATTTCACATTATAATGCAGAAATCCTAGGACCGTGATGTCCCTGTTGGGGTTTGAAGAACGCAGAGATGACAGTGAAGCTGAAACTTCGACAGAAAGGAGAACTTATGCCTTGCCCTCTCTGTTATTGTGTGTTCCTGGAGATGCATTAGTTGTTTCTCAATGCGTTAGTCATGGGAATTAGAATCAGCCAAAGTTTCTGAACGGGCGAAGGTTAAACACTGGGCACTTGCTTGGACTGGCCACATTTAGGATCACCATGAAATTGCAGTGTGTTTCTGAAGTATGATCTCAAGGGAAATTTTTACTGAGCATTTGTTCTCTGAAGGTTCTGTCTCTTCCTTGTCTATCCACCTCAGTCCATGACCTATTTATGCATAGATGGGGCGATGAATGACCTGCCTGCACTGGATTCAAAAAGATGGAATCTTTTTCCCATGTGTTTGGACACCACCATTGCTGTTCCATTTCAAAATATAGTGACAATCCGTCCTCGTTTTGATTGGCATTCTCTCTCTAACCAGTTAGAGCACGTGAGATGGAGTCTGTTGTGGTTTCTAGGACTCTGTGTGAATGCTGCCCTGATGCTTCACAAGATATGGGAGTAGCCTTAGACAGTCCAGTTATGTTCTGAAGGTCATAGCTTGTGACATGTTTTATGTGATCATCTCAAACATGTGGGTTTATGGCAGGTCTGGTGCCATCAGGTGAGGTGTAAATGCTTTGCAGGGAGGATTGTAGCTGGGGCCATTTTGTTTAGCCACCGACCTTCCAATTTGGCCTTGCTTTCATTATTGATGCAATACATTGAAAAGCCAGAAAAGCAGCAGGACCTGGATCTAGACTTTGGGGATGTGCTTGAAGTTTTAAACCAAAAAATGGTCTCATCCAAAAAAGGGAGCCATTAGTAAGTTGAACCAAAGGAGCCCAAATACTTTGCTTATTTTGTTTTTCCATTGTGTGAGTGATTTACTCAATGCCTATGGCTCTTCACCTCCCACTACCATTCTGTTTTGTCTGATTTTCTACTGAAAGCAGTCACTGTATGAGTTCATGCACCTGCCAAGTTTTTGATTAAATGCATCTCCATAAAGCGAGCCACAGATTATTGTGAATGATTTATTGTACAAGTGAAAAAAATTGCAACTTCCAAATGATGTAGAGACTTGAACGCCATCTTTATTGAGAATTTCTTAATGCGCTGATCAACAAAGCAAGATCCCATGATCCGTGCTATCATGAATGGGTGAATTGGTTGTTGATATGACTGCCAGGACCTAAGAAATGGCATTCTAGTTGAACAGTACTCTTGAACTTTTAACACAACACCTGCCTTAACGGTGCGACGCTCCCTCAGCACTCGCCTCCAACAGCACACACTTAGTCCTACTCCATCTGTGACTCTCTCTGATCTCGTGTTCTGTCCTTACCTGACTGACAGTTCACCAATGATTGAATTGTCTGCCTTGCTCACATGAAGAAACGGCACTTTGTACAGGATAGATTACTGTGTTCATCAGAGGACAGGAGGGACAATTGTATGGTCAAATTATTTGTGAAGAGAAATGAGAGAAATCCGAGTTAAGGTTTCCGGTTGAATGATCCCTCCTGATGCTGCCAGACCTGCCAAGCTTTTCCAGCAATTTCTGTTTTTACTTTGGTCTGGAATCCTGTTTAGGTCAGACCAGATCAGGCTGCTAGATTTCACTCCCTGCAGGGCATTGGTGAACTAGATGGTCTTGTACAATATTCAGTGATACTGTCACGATCACCAAAACTGTGAGTTTTCAATTCTAGATTTTTATCAAATTAATCTAAATATCACCTTTTGCTCTGGTGAGATTTTGTTTCCACGGAGCATTAGCCTGGATCCCTGACCTATGAAGCCAGTCATTTTGCCACTGCCATGGATATTTAGAAGTCTTATCCTAATATTTATTTCCATATATTCTTAATCACCATCTTGTGAAGAATGGTTTTTTTTTGCTTGTTGGAAAATATTAGCGATCTATCAGTTTGGTGGAGGTATGGTATGAGTCACTGGCAAGCAATGTCTGAATTAAATTTGTCTCTGAAATCTATGCCTTCTTATTCTGTAACATGTTTACAGTAGCCAAAGCAAAGACTTTGTGCTTGATTTTCACAGAGTTGGAATACAACAGACCTTTTTAAAATACCTGGCAGGACCCAGATGTAGAAGACCTGGCCCCATTTCCAACAGATCTATTGTATTGGTGAGAGAAAGGCTGTAATTGACACCTGGAGGGAAACCCAAACTCAGGTCTAAATGCAAATGGCTCTGCTGAGTTCAAACAGAAGCTGCAAGTTCTTTAACCTGTTGTGAGAGTCAGAAACTAATTGTTCATAGTTCGCATTCCCCAAGTACTATCAGTATTTGAGTATGAATGTTTGGCCATACTTTGAAAGCTGTCAGTATCTCAATTGGGGGATCTGGCATCACTAATTTACAGTTTAAAGAGGCTATTAAAGGATTAACTGTCCTTGAAGTGGAGCCTGAATAGAAATTTGTTTTAATAAAAGATTAGCCATTGATATATGAAAGCTTTAAAAAGATTTTATGAATGATTGCGAAATAAAAACTATAGTGTTAGAATGAGAGCTGTACTAAATTGTTAGAGACTTTGTTTTTATCTCCACATGGCTGGTGAGGTAAGCCCATGGTCAGTACTGGGTTAATGACATAAAAGGCATGAAAGGTCAAAGAGTTAGGGGAGTGGTTGGTGGGGGTTTGGGTGGAAGTAATGAGTTAAAATGGAGGATATTAGGGGAAAGGTAAGAACTAGAGGGCCTAAAAGTTTCTAAAACAACCTATGTAAAGTCCTAGTGAAGGGAGGTGGAGTCCGTTTTGAAACCCAGTTGCCTTATGACTAACCACACTCTACACCCATGTCAGTGGGTCAGATTCTATCCCTATCTAAAGGCCAGCTTGATTAAGTATGATGAAAGCATTATCATACATGCTGTCTTGAAAGTCTGTTAAAGGAACCGCAAGGAAGATACTGTTACTGCATCTTGATTTGTTTGATTCATACTTCACTTAATTGAACCTTAAAACTTTTGATTAGTTTTCAGTTTTCAGAGAATTCAACCATGACTCTTTCAGAACCTCAGCATTTCTACTGCTTGCTCACAGACTTTACTGTGTTTTAATTTTAAATGCATTTATGTATCACATTAGTGGCATCTCCAAGTGCTTCAAATCAAATTAATTACTTGGAGCCGTAGTGACCTGTTATTTATGAAAAGACTGAGACAGATTAGATTTAGCTATTATTCTTATTCTTAATTCACTTGCTAACACAATGTAGGCCAAGTCCTTTGGTCACTGCAGCAGCTATTTCACAAGTGACCTGGAATGATTAATAAATATTTGGTTATCATTGGTAATGCTAAACATGTAATTTTCTTTATTCATTTGGGGATCTGAATGTAACTGGTTGGGCCAACATTTATTGCCCTTGAGGAGGTGGTGGTAATGATAATATAACTGTCCTCTTCAATAATGACAGCAGGATATTAAACATCCACCTGAACCACCAGAATCTCCATTTTCGACCACCGTGAAAGGATGGAAACACTAACAATGCCATCACACTGCAGAGCAATGTGAACCTAGATCCTCTCCTCCACTTTTGAAGCTAGGTTTGTGCTACCAGAATCTCAAGTGACTATAATAAGTTGAGAATTCAGAAGAAGGACCACCCTCACAGCGTCTGGACGTTGATAAGGAGGTGAAGTTGAGTGAAATTAGGCCGCAATCGTTTGGGGAACCTCAAATCTAACTTAGTCAGTGATTCACGTTGCCAGCAGTAACTGTTTGCAACACTGTGTCCCCTTTGCTAAGTATAAAATATTGGCCACATAGGACAAGAAAATTGCACAAAATGGTGCCTCTCTCACACTGTTTCCAAGTGAGCTACATACCCATTTGTCTGATCCTTACCCCATCTACACTTTTCAGTTTTTCCATAAAATTATCTGATTAAAATGATTTTCATCAGATAAAGGAGAACTGTTTGTGAAGCAGCAGCATCGTTTATTTAAGGAATGTGCAGGTGTTGAAAGATTGCATTCACATTATGGATTCTATGAATGACAGGCCATTCGGTCTAAATAGCCTAGTTTCCAGTGGTCAGAGGCAGTGATGTAGTGATAATTTTGATAGCCTGATAATCCAAAACGCAAGGTGAATGTTGTGACAATTTTGGATTCAAATTCCATTATGGCAAATAGTGAAATCTGAATTCATCAGGAAGTTAGTTTAATAGTGACTGTGTAACCACTGCCACATGTCTTCAAAATTGTTTACCCTCAGTGTCTTTTAGGGAAGGAAATCTGCCATCCTTCCTTGATCTGGTCTGTAGTTGACTCTGGATCACATCAATGTGGTTGATTTGTAACCACACTCTGGGCAATTAGGGATGGCCGATAAATGCTGACTTAGCCAGCTAAGCCCATGTCTTGTACAAATTAAATTTTAAAAATTCTCTTATACAAAATGTTCTTCAATTTCAAAAAATTTCACTTTTCCATTTAATGGGTTGCAGGAATCTGAGATTCATCATGTTGCCATAATGCTATAATGTTTCCTGTCAACCTTTTTGCCTTTCTAGGCATCTCTAATCCTATACTTCCAAGCTATTTCAAGAACCTCACTAACTACAACTCCTACATCATTTAAAAACAATAGAAGGAATTGAAGGATTTTAGAACCTAAACTGTAATAAATGATTTTTCACTCATGTTGACCCTGATAAAACAAAGACATCTGGTGCAGAGATTACACAAAGAAGAATAATTCCACTGGGATTGAGAGATAGTTTGGAGTGGTTCAGTTTGTATGATTTCTTTTGGATCAAGTGCTGTTATTGGTGAGCTTCAGTTAAAGCATGGATTCATGGTGTTACATGACCCAGAAACCTGTTAATATCAAACTTGCAGAAAGGTCCAACCTCACTTCTTTCAAATATTCCTGTCTCCTGCAGTAGGCTGAAAAACCCAAGCTTGAGGTGTCCTTAGCTCCAATTGATTTGTACTTGACTTTTCTTGATTTGAACTTTGCTGTTCTTGTTCACCTTGGAATGTAACTCTTTCCTCCTGCACGTTCAACAGATAAAGAAAACAGGCTGGACGTTTTTTTTTTAATTTAGTTTTAAGAGCAGATAACTGAATATTGCACCCCATTGTGTTTGATTTGATTTATTGCCATGTACCTAAATACAGTGAAAAGTTTTGTTTTGCTGGCAGTACAGGCAGATCGCAACATACAAGGATGTACAGATCACAGGCTGTGAGGGACTGCATTTTGGAAAAGCCTCATTCCTGAAGAAGGGCTCATGCCCGAAACGTCGATTCTCCTGCTCCTTGGATGCTGCCTGACCTGCTGTGCTTTTCCAGCAACACATTTTCAGCTCTGCATTTTGGAAAGCAAATCAGAGCAGGAGTTATATACTTAATGGTATGGTCCTGGAGTGTGTTGCTGAACAAAGAGACCTTGGGGTGCAGGTTCATAGTTACTTTAAAAGTAGAGTCACAAGTAGATAGGATAGTGAAGAAGACATTTGGTATGCTTTTCTTTATTGGTCAGAGTACTGAGTATAGGAGTTGGGAGGTCATGTTGCGGCTGTTGGTTAGGCCACTGTTGGAATATTGCGTACAATTCTTGTGTCCTTTCTATTGGAAGGAGAGTGTGAAACTTGAAAGGGTTCAGAAAAGATTTAAGGATGTGGCCAGGGTTGGACGATTTGAGCTACAGGGAGAGGCTGAACAGGCTGGGGCTGTTTTCCCTGGGGCGTCAGAGGCTGGGGGGTGTGACTCTATAGAGGTTTATAAAATTATGAGGGATGTGGGTAGGGTAAATAGACAAGGTATTTCCCTGTGGGTGGGGGAAGTCCAGAACTAGAGGGCATAGGTTTAGTGTGAGAGGGGAAAGATATAAAAGAGACCTAAGGGCCAATTTTTTCATGCAAAGAGAGGTGTGGGTATGGAATGAGCTGCCAGAGGAAGTGGTGGAGTCTGGTACAATTACAGCATTTAAAAGGCACCTGGATGTGCATATGAACAGGAAGGGTTTAGAGAGATATGAGCTAAATGCTGGCAAATGGGACTATATTAGGTTAGGAAAACGGGTCAGCATGGACAAGTTGGACTGAAGGGTCTGTTTCCGTGCTATACAGCTCTATGACTGAACAGAGCGAGGCAATGTTTCAGCTGCACAGAGGGGTACAAAAGCAGGATCCAGGTTCGAGTTGAAATTTGAGAATTCCGTTCAGCATTCTGCGATAGTAGGAAGAAACTGTTCTTGAATTTGTTGCATGTGTGTTTAAGCTTGTGTATCTTCTGCCTGACTGATGAGGTTGGAAGAGATTATAACTGGAATGGGAGGGATCTTTGATGACACTGGCTGCCTTTCCATGACAACGAGAAGTGTAGATGGAGTCAATGGAGGGGAGGTTGACTTGTGTGATGGTCTGGGCTATATTCACAACTTCCTGTAGGTTCCTATGGTCCTGGGCTGTACAATTGCTGTATCGAGCTGTGATGCTTCCAGAAAGAAATGATTTTTATGGTGCATCTGGAAACGTTGACGAGGGTCCCTATGGATGTGCCAAATTTCCTAAGCCTCCTGGGGAAGGAGAGTCATTGTTGTGCCAATTTGACGGTTGCCCAGGACACATTGTTGGTGATTGTCACTCCTATCTCAACCCTTCCACCTCAGCCCCATTGATATAGGTAGGAACATGTCCTCCTTTCTTCCTAAAGTCGATGATCAGCTCTTTAGTTTTTCTGTCATTGAGGGAGAGATTGTTACCTTTGTACTGTCTCTTGCTGACTCATTCTGCATTACCAAAACTGAGAATCTAGCAAGTCTGTTGAAGCATTTTTCAAAGGATAGGCTGCATTTTGAAGGGATAGTCATTAATAACATCATGAATTCTGACTTTGCCTCCCAGACATTCACAAGAGAAATAGAATTGTTACAGAGAAAGCTATTCAAGTTTAAGTGAAAGAAATGGATTTTAGATTCTTGATATGTTTCAAATCCTGATGCCATTAAAGAATGTTGACAGAAACAATGAGGCTGGCTCACTTTATATATATATTGTTATATATTTTCAATAAACAATAAATAAACCTTTTGATTAATGTGCTTTTCTGGATGCTCTGGACAATAAATATGGCAAATATCCTAATGATCAGCTGAAATGATTTGAGTTGAAATTTATTGAGGAAAAGTAATGCTGCAAATGGCAATGAAAGTTTATCAAATTGTTTGCATTAAAAAGCCACGCAACCACATTCTCTTAAACACCTATAGCTTTGCAGACAAATACTTGGCTAAGCTGGAAAGAAAAGGGTTCTGATTATATCACAGCTATTTATATAACCAGCTTCTTGGTACATATTAAAACGCGTTACAATCACTACTGTTCTTAAGTGTCATAACTGCAAATTCAACCACCAGTGCAAACAAATTTGAACTGAATGGTTAGCTAACGTATAGTTGAGAAAGTCAGTCGATAGAGTATTTTGGTCGAGACAGTGGGCAAACTGTCTGTTCTTCCTGAACAAATTTGACATCTTATTAAAATAATGGTATCTCCTACATTGCACCAGTACCTCAATATTCAACCCCCAATGCAGTGCTCCCTCAGTACTGATCATCTAACAGTCCAGCACTCCCTCAGTACTGACCCTCTGACAGTGTGGTGCTTCCCCCAGCATCAAACCTCTGACAATGCAGCACTTCCTCAGTACTGACACTCCGACAGTGTGGTGCATCCTCAGTACTGACCCTCCAATAATGTGACACTCTCTCAGCATGGACCCTCTGACTGTGCGGCACTCTCTTAGCATGAACCCTCTGACAGTGTGGCACTCCCTCAGTATGGACCCTCTGATAGTACAATGTGGAGAGCTGCAGCAATCTTTGTATATGGCCTTCTTTGAGTTCATGTTGACCTTTGACTCTAAACCAGCAAAGATAATGCTAAGTCCTCCTCAACCTATTTTTTTTATCTGCAAGTGATGCACATCCCTGCCCATTCTGTAGTGAAACTGCAATCCGTTAGAAAGTTTCATGGAGATAGGATAGGGTGTTGCAGTGAGGAACGTTGGTGCAATTTGACACACTTATCTGGAGTTTGCACTTGTATTGGTCTGTGGTGATATTTGATAAGGATCAGGGGCTGCATCCCCTTTTGCAGTAGGCAGGAGTTGGTGATGACTTTCTGCAGACAGCCAGATTTGAGAATGATGCTCCATAATCTCTCCTGGTTGACAGAGTGCAAGACCTTTGGGAGGTCAGAGAAGGTCATGTACAGAGGCTGCTGCACTTTTCTTGCAGGCATCTTGCTATGAAGACTATGACACTGTGCACTTTGCTGGACAGAAATTCACACTGTGACTCCAGGAGGAGTACATCAGCCACTAGGAGGAGGTGATTGAGGAGGACTCTTGCAATGACCTTCCCTGTGGCAGAGAGCAGGGAAACCCCCTACAGTTATCACAATTAATGTGCCTCACAAATTTTCTGGAATGTTCTCCTCCTTGGTGAGGGAGGTGGGTTGTGCATTTGAGCCAGGGGCTATCCTTCACTGTGTTTTGGTGGCAATAGTGTCTGTCTGCTGCAGTGACCTTGTTTCTCAGCTGTCGATCCCTTTCCAACCTTATGTCAGACTGGGGCTTTGTTGAGATTGTGCCAAGACGCTGTGGAAGATGGTTGAAGGACTGAGTCTCTGCTGAGGAGATCCATTGAAGCATTCCCTCCAGTGAGTGCTGACTGACTGTCCTTGATGAACATCACTCCATTCTCAGCTGCCAATGGCATAGGATCCTTGCGCAATGAAGGATTCACACACAACATGGCACTCACTGAGTTGCTGGATTACCTGAGCTCTTTCTGCACACCATCTGTTCGTTTGGTTTTATTGGGACCTTGATTTCCATTTGGCTGTGGACCTGAATTTCTTTCCCTTGAATTTTGGAATTTCCAATTCAGAAACGCCTTGTAGTCTAGTAGCTCCTGGACTTCCTGGTCATCCTCCTCAAAGTGGTTCTGATCTGGAATGAACTGATCAACAGTGGAGGTGTTTTACTGAGATATTTGAAAGGAAATTAGATATTAATCTGTAACAGACAAATGTACGGCGTTACAGGGAGAAACCAGGAAATGGAGAAGGGGGTGTTGGGGGTGTGTGGGTGGCACTAGGGGAGCTATCGTAGACATAACAGACCGAATGGCATTTTTCAGTGCTGTAAATATTTTATGATGCTTGGGGGCGGGGGAAGAATCTGACAAAGTGAAGCCTAAGTCAGCAGTTTATCCGTGATGGATGCTAACGATGGCCCTCAATCTTCTTCGATGCGGCTTGAGTCCTGAAGGTTTTTTGTCTCTCCCTCACACCTGTCTGTGTTGCATACAGGAGATGTATGTTCTTAAAATGTCAGAACAATCTGTGCATTCAAAAGCTCCTGATTTTAATTTTGATATTTTTGCCTTTCTAATCAGTGTAAGAGCCCACAGAGACCAGCCTGAGTCTTTCTGGTGAATTCACATTGATTATAATTTATAATCTACCACATCTCATTAAATCTTATTGACTTTCTCTCAGGCTTGATTCAGCCACTAACAAAGTTATCAAACTGCAAGTTAAAAAATTTGTTTTAATTAACAACATAAATATTAACCCTTTGTGATTGTGGTATTTGTATTCTGACAGTCATTCTGCCCTGATCAGTAACTTCATCCACCTGTTCCTTCCAGAGATAAACATGTCCCTTGAACTCACCTCAGCAGTATTATCCTTCAGTAACATTCACAACTTCCTTCCATTTCCATGCCCTGTTGTTTAAGAATCTGAGGACTCTGGAGCAGCCTTGTGATGATGTCATGGGGCTACTCTCCACAGTGCAACTGAGCCCAGCCTGGGTGGGGTTTACAAGAAAGAAGGGAGAAACACAAAAGAGGCTGAAGTCTAGCCACATGAATGTGAGGAGTGAGGAAGCACATGGAGCAGACCAAGTAACATTATTCAGTAGAGTTTATGAAAGAGTCTTTTAATAATGTGTTGAGAAGATTTGTAGCTCAGGTTGAGGTTCTGGATGTAAGTTTGCTCGCTGAGCTGGAAGGTTTATTTTAAGATGTTTCGTCACCATACTAGGTAACATCATTAGTGAGCTTCCAAGTCAATGTGTTTGTTGATAGAGTTCTTGGTTGGAATGCTATGCTTCCAGGAATTTTCATGCATGTCTCTGTTTGGCTTGTCCTAGGATGGATGTGTTGTCCCAGTCGAAATGGTGTCCTTCCTCATCTGTATGTAAAGGTACTAGTGAGAGCGAGTCACATCAAAGACACCTTGGATATGACTGCCAACCTACTCAGATCTCTTGGCATCGTGGTAGCCCACAAACTCACCAGCACACACACTAAAACAGCAGCTAATGAACTTGAAAGACCATATACAGACAACAAGCAAAACTAATGTCATTTATAAAATACCGTGCAAGGACTGTAACAAACACTACATTGGACAAACATGTGGAAAACTAGCCACTAGTATACATGAACATCAACTAGCCACAAAACGACATGACCCACCCACTGTCACTTTTGTCCTTACATATGGATGAGGAAGGACATCACTTCGACTGGGACAACACATCCATCCTAGGACAAGCCTAACCAAGACAAGCACGAGAATTCCTAGAAGCATAGCATTCCAACCGGAACTCTATTGACTTGGATCTCATTTGTCATCTCCTGAGAAAAAGAACAGGAAATGACATCACCGCAGGAAATGGCGTCACCAACCCAAGGAAACCTAAAGTGCTCCACCCGAGGCTCACTCACTAGTATGGTGACAAATGTCAGAAAATGTACCTTGCAGTTCAGTGAGCAAACCTACATCTAGTCTTTCAATAATGTAACAGTGAGATTAGAGCCTGGTATATCACTGCCGTGTTTTAGTGTAATTAGTCTTAACATGTAAGGCCTAAGTCTAAACACAGTTCTTCAAGCTTGCCTTCTCCTTGATCAATTTATGTTTTGTTTTTAGTCTTACTGAACTCAGAATGTTAACTTTTAGATTAGATTAGATTACTTACAGTGTGGAAACAGGCCCTTCGGCCCAACAAGTCCACACCGACCCGCCGAAGCGCAATCCACCCATACCCCTACATTTACCCTTACCTAACACTACGGGCAATATAGCATGGCCAATTCACCTGACCCGCACATCTTTGTGACTGTGGGAGGAAACCAGAGCACCCGGAGGAAACCCACGCAGACACGGGGAGAACGTGCAAACTCCACACAGTCAGTCGCCTGAGTCGGGAATTGAACCTGGGTCTCAGACGCTATGAGACAGCAGTGCTAACCACTGTGCCACCGTGCCGCCCACAAACTTTGTTTCTGATGCTGCCAGACCTGCTGAGTTATAGATTCATTGAGGCATAGAGGTATATGGAAACAGGTCCTTTGGCCCAACTTGTCCATTCCAACCAGCTTTCCTAAACTGAACAAGTCCCATTTGCCAGCCTTTGACCCATATCCCTCTAAATCTTTCCTATCCGAATACCCATCCAAATGCCTTTTAAATGTTGTAACTGTATCTGCCGCTACCACCTCCTCTAGCAGCTCATCCCATACATGCACCACCCTCTGTGTGAAAACATTACCTCTCAGGTCCCTTTTAAATCTTTCCCCTTTCATCTTAAACTTATGCCCTCTAGTTTTGGACTCCCTTGCCCTGGGAAAAGACTTTGGCTATTTACCTATTTACCTATGCCCCACATGACTTTTATAAACCTCAGCCTCTTACGCTCCAGGGAAAACAGTCTCACCCTATCCAGCCTCTCCTTATAACTCAAACCCCCCAGTCTCAGAAACATTCTTATAAATTGTTCTGCACCCTTTCCAGTTTAATAACATCCTTTCTAGTGAGTTTTGAGAAGATTTATAGCTCAGATGTAGGTTTGCTCTCTGAGCTGGAAGGTTGATTTCCAGACGTTTCATCACTATACGAGGTAACATCTTCAGTGGGCCTCTGGGCGAAACACTGCTGATGATTTCTGCTTTCTATTTAAAGCAGAACCCCAAAAACCCAAACATATAAACAGAAAGCAGAAATCATCAGCAGTACCTTTCCCAGAGGCCCACTGAAGATGTTCCCTAGTATGGTGATGAAACGTCTGGAAATGAACCTTCCAGCTCAGAGAGCAAACCTACATCCACAACATCTGTCCTATAGCAGGGCAACCATATTTGTATGCAGTGCTTCAGTTTTCTATTTTTACTTCAGATTTCTAGCATTTTGCTTATATTCTCCTGGACGTGTCGATCTGAAATCCAGACTCACGGATGTAGCCATTAAAGTACACACAGCAAAAGATGTTCCTCCTCTCGCTGCTCTTTTTAAGGTGCTGTATTGAGTTGAGTTACTAGGGTCTGCCAGATAGCCTCTGCCTTTTAATTTCAATAAAATAACAGAATAAATGATTGGGGAAAGGATAAACGGATTCCCTTCACTCTGCAGGTCTCAGGCTTGGAGACGACAGCCTTTGAAGGAGCTAACTGTGAGGTTACATTCAGAGAGAGAAGATTTGGACCTTACAGAGCTCAGAACACTGAAACAAACCCCATGGGACCATGTTAGAGTTTATCCTTCACTTGAGCTGTGTACTTATCACACTTACCTTTGCTGTTCCTGTATCCCTTTTTCTCTTTCAATTCTAACCTGTTAACAGTGACTTTGTTTCTGCTTCAAACACCATATTACAGACCTCCGTGTAAAATAATTGCATTCTTTCAAACCTCCTGAATCTTCGGGGGAGAGCGGGGTAAATCAGTCAGGGTTCCACCTTGCTATTGGTAACCTCTCTGCTCTTGCTTATACAAATAAAACCTGCTTAACTGAGGAAATAGGGGAAAGCAGCACCTTCACCAGGCTAGGGAAGGAAGATGCAAAGAGAGAGATATTTCTGGCGCGACATTTTTTTTGTAACAGTGTGTGTGGCTGGGGGCTCTCTGTTGCTGATGAAAGCAGGGAACCTGAGAAAAACACACTCAGTCTGTGGAACCCAGAGGGCCTTGGCTCCTTCTGCAAACCTAGAGAATTACAGCCATGAAGATGATGATTTTTTTTTATTGATGGACAAGGTGAGCAGTGCAGCTCATGCAATCTACAAATCAAATTTGGCATTCCCCTCGGGCAGGTCCTGAATGATTCATGTCCTCTCCCGCAGTTGCTCACAGCAGCCCCATCCTTAACTCCTGCTAAACTGGGTCAGCGAATAAAAGAATTGTTTAAATATAGACAAGGATGTGGCAGGGGACAAGGGAGAAGCACAGGAAATGGCAGGTGGAGTGAGGAGAAGATGGGGGAAATCAGCATTGACTCCGAGTGGGGTCTGAGAAGACATTTGAAAGTGAGAACTGAGGTAGGGAGGTGAGAGATCTGGGGGAGAGAGCCCAAGATGTGGGAAGGCTGAAACTTGTGTGTGGAGCACACAGTAATCCATTGTAAGAGGATCAGAGGATGATGTAAAATATGGGCAGGTTGGAGTGTGAGGGGCAATTGTGGATATGTAGCTGCAATCCGGATTGTTGTACATCCCTTATCACCAACCAACCTTGTTCCAAGAACAAACCTTCCCATATTTGATCATGCTCAGGAGTAGAAGAATCTTTCAGAGGCAAGAGAACACTGAACCAACTCTCGGGGACAGCACTGCACCCTTGCTCAGAAATCCTCTTTTTATTGGTAGCTCCCTGGATTTGTATTGGGGGCCCAGGGGCTAACTGTAATGCCCCATGTGATTGAGCGACACAGACCTGACAGGACCCAGCTTCAGCTCCTGTGCTGCCATGGCAACGGTGTGGCTTTCTTGTTGGCCTCAGCAGGTACAGAGCTAATCATCAGACCAGGTCTCAGCCTCTGACTGAAAAATCCATGTTTGCTTGTCTGATAACGATTGGGATGAGTTTGATTGCGGAGTTGAAAAATGTGTTGCTGGAAAAACTCAGCAGGCCAGGCAGCATCCAAGGAGCAGAAGAATCAACGTTTTGGGCATAAGCCCTTCTTCAGGAATGAGACTGATGTGCCAAGTGGCCTGAGATAAAATGGAGGAGGAAAGGAATTTGGGGAAGGGACGCTGGGAATACGATAGGTGGAAGGAGGTTAAGGTGAGGGTGATAGGCCAGAGAGGGGGTGGGGGCGGAGAGGTCAAGAGGCCGGAGTTTGATTGTCCTGTGCTCTGATACACTTCACGTTTCAGACTCAGGCAGAAGAAGTGATGATGTGATCAAGGACTCAGAATGAGGTCACTAAATGCCACTCCACTGAACATTAACACTGTACTTTCTGGCTTTCTACGCAGTTAGAGAACAGGAACAAAAGCAGAAATAGCTGGAAAAGCTCAGCAGGCCTGACAGTATCTGTGGAGAGAAATCAGAGTTCATATTTCGGGTCCAGTGATCCTTTCGCAGAACAGTTTTTTTTCTGATTTCCGGCACCCACAATTCTTTAGTTTTTTTCTTTGTTAGGGAACAGGACCTGATACACATCAGGGTCAAGGGTTCTATATAAGATAAAAAGGCAGGAGGTTAACAGGGGACTTAAGGAAAGTTCTTTTTACCCTGACGGTGGTGGGAGTCTGGAATACACTGCCTGGGAGGATAATTAAGGCAGGAACTGTCATAATCTTTAAAAATACTTGGATGAATACTTGAAATGTCATAACATTAAAGGCTTGTGGGCAAAATGCTAGAAAGTGGGATAGTTGTGTTATATGTTATTTCAGGTGGATGGACTGAAGGGCCTCTTCTGTGCTGTACAATTCTATGATTTTATGAAAGGGCTTGTCACTTGTGTCACAGAAGACAGGAATATCTTTCTGCTTTTCCAAGAGAACAGGAGAAGGAGAGTAATCAGGAATGTGCTACCTGAAGAGGCATTGGAAGCAGATTCAATAACAACTTTCCAGAGGGAGCTGGAGCAATGATTGAAAAGAAAAGTTTGCAGGATTTTAAGGAATGATCAGGTGGAAGGGGGAATGGGGGCAAGGTGTCAAGATGGAGGTGGGTTCTTGGGATTGGTGGGGTGTAGTGATTGGCAAATGACCTGACTGGATTGCTCTTTCAGAGGGCTAACAGAGGACAATGGGTCAAATGGCTGTTTTCCTCTCTCTATCATTCTGATGGTAAATTCAGTCAGAATGCCAGGGCCTACTCATTAACCAGTGCATCTCACCCAGGAGAGGTGCCATTGGCTCCAGTGCTGATTAATGGAGCCAGGTTTATGTGAGGATATCCATTGAACATTGTCATCTGCATCAGGCTGAAGTATACACATTCCAGTGGAAAGGATAGCAGCAGCAAGCATGGTCTTTCACAGCCAGTCATGGTCTGAGGCACCTGCCTCAGTGCAAGAAGTTAGTTTGAATCGTCCTGCAGTACTTTTATACATCACCTGGTCATTTTAACATGCAGGGTAGCACTGAAAGGCTCATTTCTCTTCTTTCACACTCTAGTTGATTTGCAGTGTTGAGCAGAAAGGATGGGATTGAAAAGGTCAGTCAGCTTAATAGACATTTCCCTGTCTCTGTTACTGTCTGCTAGCAAATAAAACAGAGAGAAATGACAGCACGTAGTGCCCAGAGATCTTCATACCACTGATCCAGGCAAAAGAACAGAATTGAAATGTGGTGGTTGAACATGAATTAGACAAGAGTGTGAATCAAACCCACGATCAGCTGAAAATATCACAAGCTCACCCCTCAAAACCATTAATAGGATTGATGACTACTGACCTTTTTAATTCATTCATGGGGTGTAGGCATCACTGCTAATACCAGTATTTATTGCCTGTCCCTAGTTGCCCTTAAGAAGGTGGTGGTGAGCTGTCTTCTCAAACTGTTGCAGTCCATGTGCTGTAGGTAAACTCACAATACCCTTAGGGAGGGAATATCACAACAATTTGACCCAGTGACTGAAGGAACAGTAATATATTTCCAAGTCAGGATGGTGAGTGGCTTGGAGGTGCAGTGTATTTCCTTAATGTTTGAACAACACACACAGTTCTACTTCTGAAAGCTTGGTGCTGAATACTGTATCTTACTGAATACTGTATCTTTCTGAATACTGTATCTTACTGAATACTGTATCTTACTGTTTCTTCTCAAGGAATTTCTAATGAGAACTTTGCAGCTACTAACGTTCCTAAGCATCTGCTGCCTTTGTCCTTCTTGGTGGCAGAGGTTGTGGGGTTGTAAGCATGATTGGATAAACTACGAGGGAAAACTAATGAGGAATTGAGGGCCGAAGGGCCTGTACTGCGCTGTATTTTTTTTTCTATGAATATTAAAACTGACAATAGAAGTTCCTTCCGTTTCATAAAAAAGGAAGAGAGACGTCAAAGTGAACATTAGCACCTTAGAAAATAAATTTGGGGGGGTTCGGGTGGGACTGTTATTGGGAACAATGAAATTGCAGAGGAGTTAAACAGATATTTCTCATCAGCCTTTATAGAGTTATAGTCATAGAGTCATAGAGATATGCAGCACAGAAACAGACTCTTCAGTTCAACTTGTCCATGCCAACCAGATATCCCAACCCAATCTAGTCCCAACTGCCAGCACCTGGCTCATATCCCTCTAAACCCTTCCCATTCATATACCCATCAGGATGCCTTTTAAATGTTGCAATTGTACCAGCCTCCACCACTTCCTCTGGCAGCTCATTCCATACACGTACCACCCTCTGAATGAAAAAGTTACCCCTTAGGTCTCTTTTATATCTTTCCCCTTTCACCCTAAATCTATGCCCTCTAGTTCTATGTTGGAAGATATTTTGAAAATCACATAATACTACAAATTATGGAGAAAAAGTAAGTACCATCACTATCACTAAAGGAGTGCTATTAGACAAGCTAATGGCACTAAAGCAGATCAGTCCCCTGACCCTGATGGCTTGTATCCGAGGATCCTAAAACAGGTAGCTACAAAGATATTGGATGGATTGGTTGTAATTTTTCAAAAATCAGTGGATTCTGGAGAAGTACCAGAGGGTTAGAAACCTGCTAATGTGTGACACTTCTATTCGAAAAGACAGGGAGAGAAGGAAAAAGTGGATAAGTTTGCATCATTAGACTAACATCAATTATTGGAAAAGTATTATAATCAAATATAAAGGAAGTAATGGCAGCATATTTGGAAAGTCATAATCTAATCATGCAAAGTTATCATAGACAATAGACAATAGGTGCAGGAGTAGGCCATTCAGCCCTTCGAGCCTGTACCGCCATTCAATATGATCATGGCTGATCATTCCTAATCAGTATCCACTTCCTGCCTTATCTCCATAACCCTTGATTCCACTATCTTTGAGAGCTCTATCCAACTCTTTCTTAAACTAATCCAGAGACTGGGCCTCCACTGCCCTCTGGGGCAGAGCATTCCACACAGCCACCACTCTCTGGGTGAAGAAGTTTCTCTTCATCTCTGTCCTAAATGGTCTACCCTGTATTTTTAACCTGTGTCCTCTGGTTCGGCACTCACCCATCAGCGGAAACATGTTTCCTGCTGCCAGAGTGTCCAATCCTTTCATAATCTTATATGTATCAAATGGCTTCATGAAAGGGAAATTGTGTCTGACTAATTTATTAGAGTTTTTTAAGGAAGTCTCAATTGGAATGAATAGAGGCGAACCAGTAGATGTGATGTATTTGGACTTTCAGGAGGCATTCGACAAGGTACCTCACAGAAGGTTGTTAAAAGCGAAGAATACACGGTGTTAGAGGCTGTTTATTGGCATGGATAGAGATTTGCCTCATTGGCAAGAAACAACGAGTGGGGATGGGGATCTTTTTCAAGGTCAGTGACCTGTGGCCAGTGGGATTCCACAGGGAACAATGCTGGTTACACAACTACTTAAAATATATATTAAAGACTTGGAGAAAGGAAGCAAATGTTCTGTAGCCAACTTTCTAGACAACCCCAAAATAGGTGGAAATGCAGGTTATGGAAGGGTACAAAGAGTCTACAGAGAGATATCAAGAGCTTAAATAATTGGATAAAAAGGTGGCAAGTGGGGTTCGATGTGGGAAAATATGAAGTTCTTCATTTTGGAAGGGAAATCAAAAGAACGCCATTATTTAAGTGGAGAAAAACTTCATAAAGCTGCAACATAAAGGGATTTGGGACCTTGTACACAAAACACCGAAAGCTCATTCAGAGGGACAGCAGAGAATGAGGAAGGCTGATGGAATGTTGACCCTTATTTTATAGGGTTGGAATATAAGAGAAGTCTTACTGAAACTGGACAAGGTGCTGCTGAAACTACATCTGGAATACTGTGAATAGTTTTGGTCCCTTTATTTAAGCAAATATCTCATTTCATTGGACGCAGATTGAGCTGGGACAAATGTTCGGCACAACATCGTGGGCTGAAGGGCCTGTTCTGTGCTGTATTGTTCTATGTTCTATGTTCTAGATGAGAGAAGGTTCACTAGGATGATCCCTGGTGTGGAGGGATCATCTTTTGAACAAAGACTAAACAGGTTGGGACAGTATTCCCTGGAGTTTAGAAGAATGAGAGGTGATCTCACTGAAACGTATCAGATTCTTAGTGGTTTGACAGGGTCAATACTGAGAGGATGCTCCTCGTCATGGAATTGTCTAGGACCAGAAGGCACAGTCTCAGAATAAAGGGGCACCAATTCAAGACTGAGACGAGGAGGAATTTCTTCTTTCAGAGTGTTGAAGGCCTCTGGAACTCAGTGCTGCAGGGAAATGTAGGTGTTGAGTCTTCTTGTATATTTACGTGTGAGAGAGAATGATTCTTGATGAGTTGGGGAATAAAGGGTTACAAGGGAAATGGCAGGAAAGTGGATGTGAGGAATGTCAGATCAGCCATGATCTTATTGAAAAGCAGGGCAGGCTCGAGGATTCAAACTGTTCTTATGGAAAGGTGCTGTTGAAGGATTCCAGGTGAGATTCCTTGGATGTGAAAGAGGTGGAAGCTGCTGGATCTCTATGGGAATTACACAGGGTTCCTGTGGCCCAAGACAAGCAGGACTTGTCCAAACCCCCATTTCCCCCATCTCATTCTGGCCTGTCAAGGCAGCTTTCAGTCTCTGCTTTCAATAATGTTCACTGCTTTCTCTTCTCCCCCCAAATTCTCCATCTCCTCCAACCGCTCCTCCAACAATCTCCTCCTGCACCCTCCCCACCTCCTCTGCTCCCTTCCCTTCCCCTGCTCCCATGCACACTCCTTCTGAAATATAATTGCCCAAGTTAGCAGCACGGTAAGAGCCCATTGCAGGGGCAGTGTGAATGGGAGTGTAGGACAGAATCAGTCTTACAGAGCTCCTTCTCACTGGTGACTGAGTAAGATTAATGGAGACTCACAATAAATAAATCACACACAATACCTTGAAAGGTAGGAATTAAATTATATTTTTAAGTAGATTTATTTGAAGTTTTTTTGAATGACTGGGTGATGATGATACCTTTATGCCAGGATTAGAGATGAAAGATTAAAGATTAATTGAGCAAATGACAGTGTTGAGTGGAATAATACATTCACGCTTCATAGAAAAATCATCAAGTCTGAAAAAACATGAAAAAGGCAGAAGCTAGCTTCAAGAAATAGAGTAAATTGCGAAGAAAGGTTGTCCACAAGGAATGGAAACCAGATTTAGCCATCCCATTTGGTAGCCTATTATAAACAGTAATCTTCACACAGACGGAGCTGATTCGAAGGAATTTGGGATAACTGAAAAATATTTCAATTACACTGTTCACACAACTATGTTACGTCACGCAATAACCTGAACCTCTCAAATACACCACGGAATACCCAAGGTACCTCCGCTCTGGTGACTCTACCTACGATGACCCTCAGCACAGTCATCTCATGCTCCAGATGTCCCATGGCCTCATTTGTTGGCTCAATTACATTTGAGAGTTCTACTTAAACTGTGATTCCACGCAGTATTTCAGAGAACACTATTGGGAAGCAGAATTAACCCCAGTGAGTGCACTAGCCTGAAAACAGATTGATCATTCTACAGGCATGTGCTTGGCTTCCCCTTGACAACTGCCTAAAGAAGGAATTATTAAAATCAAAAGCTTGATTTGTGGGGAAATCCTTGTTGCATGTTCCAGTTTTCTGTGTTCGATTCATGTAAAAGTTGGAACATTAAGAATTTACACTTTCTTTTCTGTTGCAACCTGATTATTCTCCATCGTCCTCCCATCACTTTCTCTCCCTGCCTGTGTATGTCCCTTGTCCGGGAAAAGAAGCTTCATTCCTGAAGAAGGGCTCATGCCCGAAACGTCGATTCTCCTGCTCTTTGGATGCTGCCTGACCTGCTGCACTTTTCCAGCAACACATTTTCAGCTATGTCCCTTGTCCTTCTATCCTAAAATCATCTCTGCCTTCCCCACTTACTGACTGTCTTCCACAACCTACTTTCCATCTCTCTATCCTTCTATCTCTGCTTCTTCTCTTCTTGCCTCCCTCTCTCACCTTGATTGCGTGGAAGCTTTAGAGAGGGTGCAGAGGAGATTTACCAGGATGCTGCCTGGACTGGAGGAGAAAGTGAGGTCTGCAGATGCTGGAGATCAGAGCTGAAAGTGTGTTGCTGGAAAAGCTCAGCAGGTCAGGCAGCATCCAAGGAACAGGAGATTCGACGTTTCGGGCATAAGCCCTTCTTCAGGAATGAGGAAAGTGTGTCCAGCAGGCTAAGATAAAAGGTAGGGAGGAGGGACTTGGGGGAGGGGGCGATGGAAATGCGATAGGTGGAAGGAGGTCAAGGTGAGGGTGATAGGCCGGAGTGGGATGGGGGCGGAGAGGTCAGGAAGAAGATTGCAGGTTAGGAAGGCGGTGCTGAGTTCGAGAAGGGCTCGAACTTGGAGGGCATGGCTTATGAAGAAAGGTCAAGGGAGTTAGGGCTTTTCTCATTGGAGCGAAGAAGGATGAGAGGTGACTTGATAAAGGTATACAAGATATTGAGAGGCGTAGATAAAGTGGATAGCCAGAGACTTTATCCTAGGGTGGAAATGTCTATCATGAGGGGACATAATTGTAAGGTGATTGGAAGAAGGTTTAGGGGAGATATCAGAGGGAGGTTCTTTACTCAGAGAGGGGTGGGTGTGTGGAATGCACTGCCAGTGGTGATAGTAGAGTCAGGGACATTAGAGACATTTAAGCAATTCTTGGATAGGCACATGGAAGTCAGTACAATGAAGCATATATAGGTTAGTCTGATCTCAGAGTGGGATAGAAGGCCAGCATGACATTGAGGGCTGAAGAGCCTGTACTGTGTTGTACTGATATATGTTCTGTGTTCATCCTTCCCAGCAGAAACCAGTTGTGGAGATATCATAGGCCCTGTGTTGTCAGAAAAGACAATTCTCTTGAATATAATGCAGTCTCTGTCTCAGTTAGAAGCCAAATGAATTCCCATTCAAAGGCAAATCGGTCATCTGATCTGTGTTTGAAGGAAACCACATTGTGAGCAGCGAATACACCACGTTAGATTAAAAGAAGAATATGTAAATCATTACTTCAACTGGAGGGACTGTTTGGGAAACTTGGATGGTGAGGAGAGATGCAGTAAAAAGGAAAACATTACCTCTCCTGTATTTTTGTATGGAAATAGTGGACAGGGCACTGAGGGAGGCTGGGGGAATAGTCCCTTTGCAATACTGAAAGGGGAAGGAGAGAGGAAGGTGTGTTTGGTGGTGTTCGTGCACTGGTGATGGTGGAAGTTTTATTTGTTTTCAAAATCACCATTTTCTTTAGCCCAGGCAAAGAGATTTCTGCCATTCAATTTCTCTTCGTTTCTACAGCATCCTCCGTCCTTGCCCCACCTTTCTCAAAACATATTATGCCTCTAACTTACTCTCAGAAATGAGACCTTCTTGCCATTTCCTGTTCCAAAGTTGCTGTGAGGCATATTTCCAGCATGTCCAGGTTACGAACTAAAAGACTAGGAGGAAATCTTTAAAAAAATCAAATTAACAACGAAGTAAATAAAACAGAAATGTCAGGCCAGGTGATCTGCTGTAGCTGCATGATGTGGGAGCTGGAGGATCCATTGTGGTTCACAGCAAGTGTTGGTTGCTTGAGGAACTCTGGCTCAGAGTTGATGAGCTGGAGTCTGAGCATAAACACTGCAACACATCAGGGAGGGGGAGACGCTTGTTTAACTCCCTCAAATTAGGTCAATGCTCCAGGCCAGGAGTGTGTGGCCATGAGTGAGGTAGTTAGTGGGGTCCAGGAGGTAGTGCTGAAGGAGCCTCAGTCCTGGAGAGTGTCTAACAACTTGGAGATTCTTGTTCCCTGTGTGGATGGGAGAGGGGTATGTAGGGAGGATGAACAAATTGGCCAGAAGCTGAGTGGTACAGGGAGCCACAAAGCTCAAGGGGGGGGGGGTAGAAAAGAGAAATGGGGGCAACATAGTCAGAGGAATAGACACTGTTCTCTGCGGCCAGGATTGAGAGTCCTGAGGACAGTGCTGCCTACTTGGTACCTGGATTCAGGATCTCTCATCTGGGCTGCAGAGGAACTTGAAATGGGAGGGGACAGATCTTGTTCTCATGGTCCACTTACCAATAGTATTGGGAGAAAGAGAAATGAGAATCTAAGAAACTAGGGTCTAAATTAAAAAGCAGAACCAAAAATATGATAATTGAATTACTACCTGAGCCATGGCTCAATTCATGGAGCATTGGTACCAGTACTGGGGAAGGAGGGAGCTGTTCCAATGGGACTGGGTCCACCTGAATCATGCTGGGATAAGAGTCCTGATGAATCAATTTAGTAGGGATATCAATAGGGCTGTAATCTAAATAGTGGAGGGTGGATTCAGTTGAATGAAAAATTATGGAAAACATTAAAGGAAGGGAGGGATCAGCAGAGGATATTAAAGTTTACTGAACAAGTAATAGGCTGGAGTGTATGGGAAGTGTTAGGAATCTAACTTTAGACACAGCAGATAAGGGGACAAGGAGAAAGTGAGGACTGCAGATACTGGAGATCAGAATCGAAAAGAGTGGTGCTAGAAAAGCACAGCCGGCCAAGCAGCATCTAAGGAGCAGAAGAATCATTGATAAGGGGAAACCTATGAGAGGGGAGGCTGAGGGTGTTGTACTTAAATGCATGCAGTATATGAAATAAGACAAATGAGTTTGGAGCACAGATTGAAATTAATAGGTACAATGTTGTGGGTATGACAGAGATGTGGCTGCAAAGGGATCAGGACTGGGACCTAAATATCCAAAGATACACATCCTATCAAAAGGACAGGCAGATGGACAGAGGAGATGCAGTTGCCTTCTGAGGAAGAAATGAAATGAAATCAATAGCAAGAAGTGACATAGAATCAGAAGAGTAGATATAGGTAGAGTTGAGAAACTGCAAAGAGAAAAAGACCTTAATGGGAATTAATGTAGAGGCCTCCTAGCAGTAGTCAGGATATAGGGAAGAAAATAAATCGGAAGATAGAAAAGGCCGTAAGAAAAGCACTATTGCCATAATCCTAGAGGACTTCAATATACAGGTAGGCTGGGAAAATCAGGGTGATAGCAAATCTCAAGAAAAGGAATCCATGAAATGTTTGCAAGATAGATTTTTGGAGCAGCTTAAGTTAGACCCCACTAGGGAATAGGCAATTCTGGATTTGGTGATGTGTAATGAGGCAGACTGGATTAGGAGCTTAAAGTGGAGGAATCCTTAGGGGGCAGTGACCATAATCTGATAGAGTTCCTCCTTAGAGGGAGAAACTGGAATCAGATGTAACGGTATTATAAATGAGTGAAGATAACTACAGAGTGTTGTGCACTAGATCAGACCACTCAAAACATTCTTAAGCAGGCAGCCCCAGACCATAACTTTGCAATTTGTTTCAGTAAGTATACAGTGAAAATTAACCAGAGTAAGTTAGCTAGGGTGACTACTAGATTTTAAAACAGACAAACATTTATTTACAAAATTACACAATGAAACACAAAGAACAGAATAAAGAACCCCTACAGAACTCGACCGATCCAATTAGGCTTAATTATGCTGTTCCGAATATATGCAACAGTCCAATAAGCAAACTCCCTTTAAAACCCAGTATAAATGGAACACATGCTTACAGGTTGATGTTGAAGGGGAGAAAAGAGAGAGAGTTTCCACACAGCTCCCTGTTAAACTTCCCAGTTTAAGACTGAACTAAAACTGTTCAGCTCAGGTCAGGTAGAGAGCTGACCACCCCCCCTTTCATTATACAGGTCACTTCTAAAGCATGACCACTCCGGCCTGAAGTCTCATCTGTTTACATATAACCAAAAGGCCTCTCAAAATCCTTTTCATCTCTGTACCAAACCAGACTGATCGGAGCCCAGCCGGGTTTATTGCCCTCTGAAAAAAATCAAGGACAGAGTCTCCTTGAACCAAGGAACAGCTTTTAGAAAAAAAAGCAGCTAGCTTTGTGACAAAAGACATCAGAGAAGAGCTGGCCAGAGTTGATTGAAAGGGAAGTCAAGCAGGGAAGACAGTGGAGTAGCAATGACAGGAGATTCTGGGGGTAATTTGGGAGTGACAAAAACTTCATCCCAAGGAAAAAGCAACTTGTTAAGCAGAGAATGAGGCAAGCCTGGCTGACAGGGGGAGTCAGGGACAGCATAAAAACAACAGCAAAAACATACAGTGTGGTGAAGATTAGTAGAAAGCCAGATGATTGGGAATCCTTTAAAAACTAGCAAAGGATAACTAAAAAAGCAATAAGGGGGTAAAGCTAAGCCAGCTAGTGATATAAAATAAGATTGCAAAAGTTTTTTTATATATATATGTAAGATACAAGAGAGGCAAGAGTGCACATTGGAGTGCTGGAAAATGAGGCTGGAGAAGTAGTAATGAGGCAGAGGAACTGAATAGATACTTTGCATCAGTCTTCACAGTGGAAGACACCAGCAGCACATCAGAACTTCAAGAGAATCAGGAGACAGAGGTGAGTGTCGTGGCCATCATTAAGGAGAAGATGCTGGGGAAACTGAAAGGTCTGAAGGTGGATAAATCACCCAGACAGGATGGACTACACCCCCGGGGTACTGAAGGAGACAGCTGAGGAGATTGAAGAGGCATTGGTGGTGATCTTTCAGAAATCATGCAATCAAGGAGGATCCTAGGGAACTGGAAGATGGCTAATATAACACCCCTGTTTAAGAAGGGAGGCAGAAGACAGGAAATTATAGGCTGGTTAGTCAGACTTTGGACATTGGTAAGATATAGAGACCATAATTAAAGATGAAGTTGTGTAGTACTTGCAAGTGCATGGTAAAATAGGGCTGAGTCAGCACAGCTTTATCAAGGGGAGTTCTTGCTTGACAAATCTGTTCGAATGTTTTGAGGAGGTAACAAGCAAATGGAGAGCCAGTGCACGTGATCTATTTTGATTCTGGAAGACCTTGATAAGGTGCTGCACAGGATGTTGCTAATTAAGGAAAGAGTCCATGGTGTTAGGGGCAAGGTACTGGCATCAATAGAGGATTAGCTGACTGGCAGAAACCAGAGAGTGGGGTTAAAGGGGTCTTTTTCAGGATGATAGCTAGTGACTAGTGGAGTTCCACAGGGGTCAGTGTTGGCACTGTAACTATTCATCGAATACATTAACGATTTGGATGAATGAACTGAGGGCATTGTTGTTAAGTTTGTAGATGACATAAAGATAGGTGGAGGGACAGATAGTGTCGAGGAAATAGAGGGGCTGCAGAAGGACTTGAACGTGCTGGAAAAGTGAGCAAAGAAGTGTCAGATGGAATACAATGTGGGAAATTGTGAGGTTATGCATTTTGATTTGATTTATTTATTGTCATGTGTATTTTGTTACAAAATACAGTGAAAAGTATTGTACAGTATTGGCATTCTCTGGTGCCATCTTAAAACACATAAAAATAAACAAAAAATATAAAATATAAAGGCAGATAAATACAGAAACAAAGAAATAAAGAAGAATAGAGGCATAAACTATTTTCCAAATGGGAAAAGGTTTTGAGATTCTGAAGCACAAAGGGGTGTGAGTTGTAGATCAGGATCCTCTTCAGGATAACATGCAGATTCAGTTGGCAGTTGGAGGACAAATGCAGTGTGAGCATTCGTTTCAGGGACACAAGAGCAGAGACGTACTAATGAGTTTATGTAAGGCTCTGGTCAGGCCATCTTTGGAATGTTGTGAGGAGGTTTGGGTCCTGTACCTAAGGAAGGATGTGCTGGCATTGGAGAGAGTCCAAAGGAGGTTTACAAGAATAATCCCGACAATGAAGGGCTTGTCATATGAGGAGTGTTTGAGGACTCTGGGTCAGTAGTCAATCGAGTTTAGAAGGATGAGTGGATCTGATTGAAACTTACAGAATACTGAGAGGCCTGAGTAGCGTGGATATGGAGAAGATGTTTCCGTGAGTAAGGCAGACTAGAATCTGATGGCACAGACTCAGAGTGAAGGGATAACCCTTTACAACAGAGATGAGGAGGACTTTCTTCAGCCAGACAGTGATGAATCTGTGGACCTCATTGCTGCAGAGGGCTGTGGAGGCCAAGTCATTGAGTGTTTTAATGACAGAAATAGACAGGTTCTAGATCATTCAGGGGATGAAGGACCATGGGGAGAAGACAGGAGAGTGGATTGAGAAATATCTCAGCTCTAATTTAGTGGTGAAGCAGATTTAATGGGCCAAATGGTTTAAATCTACTCCAATATCTTATAATTTTATACAAATGTATTCTGTACTATACAGGGGAAGATTGTAACATACAAGAGGGCTACCATATACAGATTGTAATTTGTGCTCCCAATGCCTATATCTAAAAATACAGCAAAATATACAGCAAACAGAAGCCGAGAGAATAACTGACAGTTATCAGGAGTTACTGTGAATGAGATGTTTTGTTAATTGGTGGAAATAAATACCTCACTTGAGATTTTGTTAAAAGCCACTCTATTTTTGTAAAATTGTATTTATAACTAACAGCTATCAGCGATAGGTATCAGTGTGGTTTTATATAGCTTACAAAATCACTGGGTAATAACATGTAAACTGAGTGATTGATTTAATCTGCCTACATTACTGTGATGCAGGGTTGTGACAGGCATTTTAAGCATCTCCTATACTCGAAATGTGTGAAACTCAACCCAGGCTTTAACTAATCAAATCATAACATCTGAGGGATCTGGGCTGAATTCTCAAACCAATCTCTAATTAGCAGAAACACAGGATCATGAGCAGGATCTTGACCAATTCCCTTTTTGGCGATATCACACTTTCGGATGCATTTCTTGATCGTAGTAATGGTGTATTGAATATTCGGTGTCACCATGATCAGTGTTCACCGGTGCATCTTCCCATTGGAGTTACACATGAATCTCCTGTGTAGCTGAACGTGTTTGTGACCTTGGCTTGCAGGATATTGGCATAGAGCTGCCCTTTCTGGGATTGGAGTGAGGAGCTGTTACGGTTTGTTTAAGAAGCACTGGCCTCTGTTATGAGGGGAGCCAAGCTGAGAGGAGGATGCCCATGCCCCACGAGCACAGGAAGGCTGTCCGGGACATGAAGGGCATGGGTTGGTGGGGGAAGCAGGGAATCAATCTCACTGCAACATTTACCTACAGTCTGTTTAAACAGGATTGGGTACAGCGTAATCAAAAACATGTGCTAGAAAATGGGCCTGGTTCAGTTTTACCCAGTATATTTCTTGGCACTGTTTAGAAAGAATCAATTCTAAAGCCTCGTCAAATCTCTGCTCTGGCTTGTAGATGAACACATTCAAGCCTAATTCCACGGAGGATCAAGGAAGGAAGCTGGTCAGAGAAGACTTCCTATGTCAAGGAGGCTCTTAATGATTTGCTGCTTTGCAGAAGGTGTCAGTGCACCATTCTGAACAAATTATTACCTGCAGCTTTCAGATATGTCGCATTACCGAGACTGGCAGAAACAGGAAAAGGAGCCTCTGCATTAATCCAGGGATGGTCAAATTGTGGCCTTTCTGATTTAGATAACTCGGGCTGACAGTGTTTAATCATGGCATCAAGCAGATCGATTTCTGATGTTTGCCAAGTAACACAAAGCTGCCCCAACACTGCATTATGTCTCCAACTTTGTCCCATTGTGCTAGCGGGAAATAACAGGAGGCAAAAGTCAGTTAATCCTGTTGAGCTGAATGCATAGAGCTGGATTCAGTGTCAAACTCTCACATCCCAAACCTCTCGACACTGAGCTTTTCAGAACTCGAGTCCGAATTCACAGTCGCAAGGAAGTTTTAACTTTAGCCGAATATAGAGAACTGTGACGTGGTGTTTGTTAGTCTAAACCCCTCATCCAGAACATCGGGTGTCCCACTAGGTTTGGGTCTCACTCTGATAATAATTAACTTTGTTATTGTTCATTATCAGATTTTGTCGGGTCTGCTCACCCCAGAAGCCCCTTTTGCAAAGTTTTCTTACACTGTCAGTGAATATGACCGTGTCAGCCATGGCTCATTGGGTTGCACCCCTCAGCCAGAAAGCTGTGGGTTCAAGTCCTACTCCAGCCCTTGGCTGACTCTTTAGGTGCAGTATTGATGGAGCTCTGCACTGCCAAAAATGGCTGCCTTTCGGACAAAGCTAAACTGAAGGCCCACGCGGCCCCTCTGAGACTGGCCTCCACCCAATGTCCTGGCCAATTCTTTAGACAAAATCAGAAAAATGCCAGATGATTTGGTCATGAACATGGGAACTGACTGTGAGATCTCGCTGTGCATAGGTGGACAGCCATATTTCCCACAAGCGAACACAAGAAAAAGATACTTCACAGTGTACATGACCCTGTGAGGTGCTTCTATGACACTCTGAATTTGCCCCAGGTCTCAGATAAATTCAAGTTGTCATTTTTTTTAGGAGGCTTAAACGTGGCGTCGCCCAGTGCTGAGGTCATTCTGTTTTCAATGTGGATATGAAGCAAGATGAGGAACTGGCCCTTGTTGCTGCCATCTCTATCCTGGAAGGATGTGGTCCCAAGACTGTCCTGGTCACCAAGACATGGGGCAAAGGGAGTGGGAAGGCACTGCCGGCCCCTCTTCATGGAATAAAATCCACCCTCAGTGTCACGCAGAATATCCCCTCTCCCTCTCCCCAAGATCCTCCCCAGACAGCAGCCTCCAGGGGAGGGAGAGACAAGCAAACTGTGGGACTGGTCACCATGGTAACAAGCCGACGACCAACCTTTTCTCATCTCTATCAGTGGAATTTTTATATCTGATATTTAAAGGCTGTGATTAAAATCTGCGAAATTACACAGGAAATAGAATTCTGTCTCAGATGCAACAGCGAGCCCTTGGCTGCAGGGAGAATGTAAAACAGTCTAAGGTGGTGACAGGAATGGAAGCTGGAAATCTCCATCAAGTCATTAAAATCTGGAGATTCAGATCTAACAACCCCAATTAACCTTTTATATTTTCAGTACGTAAGGAAGGAGATCTCATTTATAAACTTTTATCATATCTCCTGGAAACGATGTTTCATAAGCAATTAATTACATTGAAACACAATGAGGAATGCATCGTGACAGCCATTTTGAGAACAATGGTGACGTCTAATTAGTGATTTGCTGCTTTTTGGAGGCAAAGTATTGAACAGGAAACCTCCTTGTTCTTTCCTGAATATCCTTCAGTCAATTAGTCTCTTATCTAAAGATTGAAATGTAAAGAAGTGATTGAAAGTAAAACCATGCATTTGCAATTTAAACTCATTCCAATCGATTTTATAACCCCTTTATGACCCAATGATTAAGTCACACTCACCCATCCTGCAAACTCCCTGATTCTATTTAAGATTTGACAAACAAACAAGGAAGACAATGAATTCACCTGATTTGTTTAAAATTTCTCATTGTATTTATCAGTGCTGTCAGTCAGTTACGGGGCTAATCTGCCATAAACATTTTGGGTTGTTCACCTTCATACTATGATATTCACAAATGTGTACTCTTCAAAGAGAATTATGTTTTTTTGAACACAGGCATTTTGTCCACACAAACTCCTTCATGAAGCAGATCAGTACAATTCTTCCTATACATAAAACTCGAGGGATGGCAGGACTGATGTACAAAGGCAGACTAGATCAGCTTTGACTATATTCACTGGAGTTTAGAAGAATATTTTTGGGGATCTCCTAGCAACCTATAACGTTCAAACAGGACTAGGCAGGATAAACACAAGAAAGATGTTCCTGAAAGCAAGATGTCCAGAACCAGGGGTCACAGTCTGAAGGATACTAGATAAGGCATTTAGGACTGAGATCAGGAGAATGGTGGGCCTGTAGAATTCTCTGCTACAGAGTGTGGCCGAGATCAAAACATTGAATGTTTTCACGAAGGTGTTAGAGCTGAAGGAATCAAAGAATATGGGAGGAAGTGGGAACAAGGTACTGGGTTGGAGCATCAGCTGCGATCATATTGAATAGGGGAGCAGACCCAATGGGCTGACTGTCTGATTTCTGTTTCTTTAGTTCTAATTGGTCTTGTGTACATTTTTGATAATGTGATCAATATTTGCCAGGTTTTTGTGTTGTGTAATTTGATGTTGTGTATTTTTCACCTTCTGACTCCTCAGAGCCTGTCTACCATCTACAAGACACAAGTCAGAATGGAAAACTGGCCACTTGTCTCGTTGGGTGCAACTCCAACAACATTCAAGAAGTTTGCAGCATCCAGGACAAAGCAACTCACTTGACTGGCTACAAATCCACAAGCATCCACTCTCTCCATCACCAACACTCAGTAGCAGCAGTATGTATTATCTACAAGATGCACTGCTGAATTTCACCAAAGATCCTTAGACAGTACCTTCCAAATCCATGACCACTTTCACCTGGAGCGACAAGGAGACCAGATACATGGGAATTCTGCAAGCTCCCCTCTGTCCATTCATCATCCTGACATGGAAAGAAACTACTATTCCTTCACTGTCACTGGATCAAAATCCTGGAATTCCCTGCCCAATGGCCTTGTGGATCAACCTACAGCAGAAGGTCTGCAGTGGTTCAAGAAGGCAGCTCACCACCACCTTCCCAAGGGCAACTAGGGACAGGCAATACATACTATCCAGGCAGCGACATCCCACAATGAAGTTTGAAAACGTTTTGCTATGATAGTCTGTGTGCCAGCGACACTCACCCGATATATCCCCCACACGTGCAAACTCAACAACAGCAACTTCTGGCTGTGCCAGGCTTTCAACCAATGCCCTTGTTACTCACTTTTTCAGGCTATGGAACAGGCTAAATTCTATGAATCATGTTCATGATAAAGTTAAAAATTAAGCAACCACTGAATTTGGAACAACAGCTTTCATAAACGTACAACAAAATGTTCTTACCTGACTGAATAACTGTGAATCAGATTAAGGATCTCAATCAGATCTTATTTGTGAAGGTTATTCACTGCACACAACAATATATCTTCATTGCAGTATCAAAAGAATTGCTGAATCAGCGAAATGCAACATAATTTATTTCCCTCCTTGAATGTGGAGCTGTCAACCTATTGTGCTGTAAGATGTCTGCTACAGAAACTGGTCACTTAGATTTATAGAATGCAGATAGCTGGGGTTTCAGAGTTGTCTTACATCTGTTAAATTCAGGGAATATTTTCTACATTACAACTGAGACTACACTTCAAAAACACTTAATTAGCTGGAAAGTGCTTTGGGAAGTGCTGAGGTCATGAAAGGCACTATTGAAATGCAGGTCTTTCTTTAGCAACTTGCAGTCCTCGACCATAACTTGCAAGGAGCTTAGGGGGTAGAGTTAGGAACAAGGTTGCCTCTCATTTAGAGCAATGCAAGAGCAATGGGAAAAGGCCATCAAAATAAGCCTTCCTGTCATGATATCCTGAGGGCATGTTAACTTATTGAACCTCTCGAAGGTTTTAATGGTATGTAAATAGTTTCTTGGTACATTTAGTAAATGTTCTAACTTTGTGTTTGGATGGAGGCGCAGAGAGTGTAAGTGCTCAAATGAGAAACATGAAAATATTTTATGTAATGTTTGATCTAAACTGTTTTTCTAGTGTACTCATTGATAGCTATGAATAAAATATATCGTTGCAAAGCAAATCACAATAGCAGAAGGAAGTAAGAAATGACTCACTCTCAACAAAAGTTAACACCTAGGACTTCTTGATAAGAGTTATTGTTCCAATTTAAATTTGTTAAATACACAGTGACTAGCTTGAGACCTATCTGTGTATTAATTTCCACTTTTATTCTGTTGCCAAGATCTGAGCATTTTGTTATATTTTCCTTTCTGTTGGGGGCGTCAGTGAAGTTAGTTCAATAATAGATATCTGTAGTTGACCCCGTGTTAGGCTTACCCAGTGCAGTGTACAATATCTCTCAGCATGGAACATCTGTTCCAAGGTTACCTCATGATTCTGTACATGAGAGAGGGCGGATTTAAGATTTATTGCATTCTCCTCCTTTCCAGTAGTTGCATCTCAGACAAGTTGATTCCCCAGCTTGATAGCCAGCTTCTGAAGGAGACACAGGAATGGGTAACTGTTGGCCTGATGTCATCAGTAGCACCTGCATTCTGTGGATGGAAAAAGTAAAAGCACATTAAGACCTCATCTGTTGAAAGGTTTTAAAGGCGGCATGGTGGCTCAGTGTTTAGCACTGCTGCCTCACTGCACCGGGGACCTGGGTTCAATTCCAACTTGGGGCGACTGCCTATGTGGAGTTTGCACATTCTTCCTGTGTCAGGGGGAAATATAAGATAGTGGGGTAGGGGAGTGGGTCTGGGTGGGTTACTCTTCGGAGGATTGGTGTGGACTTGTTGGGCTGAAGGGCCTGTTTCCACACTGTAGGGATTCTAAATCAGTATCACTGTAGCAGCCCCTTGCACATTGGATGGAGTACATTTAAGGCTCAATAGCTATGGTTAGTGCCTGGCTCTATTCAGAGCTCTGATCGATCTCTGAGGTAGGAGAAGGGGAAGCATCTTAGGTTATGATGTGAATGCCTGGACAACAGAATAATTCCAAACTTTATAACAGCAGTAACTCCTCAATGAGATTTCATCAGCAGTGATCATATCAATGCTTAGCAGTTTTTAGCATATGATATATGCAAGACAATCTAGATTAATACTGTTAAATCACGAAAAAAACATACTAGAATTACATGAGATTTTTTAAAAAATCAGGCAGTAATTTATTGTATCGAATGATTATTAGGGAATGGAAGATTGGAAACCTTTGGAAACCTTTCCCTCAGACCCAAATGAATTGTATTTTAAAAGGAACTAATTTAATTAGGCTTTCTTCAGTTATCGATGAGTGAACTTATTAATTACTATACTCAACAAGAAATACTAATGCAAAACACAAAGGTACAGATTAAAAATAAGAGGTGGTTCCAAAAAGATCAAAATTAAAGAGGACTTATACAGATCAGTATCTGAATTGTTCAGAATGGTTGAATATTATACTTTATGTTACCTGTAGCATTGACTGCAGCAGATGAATAGTTGGTTTCACAATTCCCAGATCTACTATTTTCCCATTGAGCTTCAGAGCAGAGGAAGAGTGGGAAGAATCAGGGGGTGAGAGGATTAAAATATTGCCAAAATGAGAGCAGAAGGTTCAAAGGAATTGAACAAAAACTGTCAATGTCCAAATGACAGAGCAAAAAGAGATACACCAAAGAGGTTAAAGTGTGAATCTAACTCTGACACTTCGAGTCATAGACATGTACAACATGGAAACAGCCCCTTTGGTCCAACTCGTCCATGGTGACCAGATATCCTAACCCAATCTAGTCCCATTTGCCAGCACTTGGCCCATATCCCTCTAAACCCTTCCTATTCATATACCCATCCAGATGCCTCTTAAATGTTGTAATTGTACCAACCTCCACCACTTCCTCTGGCAGCTCATTCCATACATGCACCACTCTCTATGTGAAAATGTTGCCCCTTAGGTCCCTTCTTATACCTTTCCCCTCTCACCCTAAACCTATGCCCTTCTAGTTCTGGACTCCCCTACCCCTAGGAAAAGACTTTGTCCATTTATCCTATCCATGCCCCTCATGATTTTATAAACCTTTATGAGGTCACCCCTCAGCCTCCGACGCTTCAGGGAAAACAGCCCCAGCCTGTTCAGCTTCTCCCTATAGCTCAAATCCTCCAACACTGGCAACATCTTTATAAATCTTTTCTGAACCCTTTCAAGTTTCACAACATCCTTCTTATAGGAAGGAGACCAGAATTGTGTGCAATATTCCAAAGGTGGCCTAATCAATGTCCTGTACAGCCGCAACTTGGCATCCCAACTTCTGTACTTAATACTCTGACTAATAAAGGAAAGCATACCAAACACCTTCTTCACTATCCTATCTACCTGCGACTCCACTTTCAAGGAGCTATGGACCTGCACTCCAAGGTCTCATTGTTCAGCAATGTGCTGTGGGTTTGCTGACAGGTTTGGGGTAAATTTGGAATTAACATAACATTTTGATCGAGAGCAGGAAATTTAATAATGTTTCTTCAAAAGCTGCACCTTTGCTGAAAATGGGGTCACTTGAAGATCGCAGGATGAAATTGTTTTGCAACTGTTCCATTTCAGTCTTAAAAAAAACAATGCAAAGAGAACGGAGTCATTTTAAAAATAGATTGAACATGGATTGCTGGTTCGGTGCACATAGATATGACATCAGACAGAAGAGAGGATTCACCTCCCTGATTTACACAACTCTATTCAGTTACAATCACCTGATGAAGGAGCGTCGCTCCGAAAGCTAGTGCTTCCAATTGAACCTGTTGGACTATAATCTGGTGTTGTGTGATTTTTAACTCTATTCAGTTACAATTGTCTAGTAAATTGAGCTTACTAATAGTTTAAGAATAGTAGCTTTATTTATTTTCATTAATAGTGGTAGAATCATTGTTTTTGTGGCAAAACAAATAATAGCTGCTGATGCATTTGTTCCGACCAGACCCCCACTTTGTTATAGTTCTGGGTGGGATACTCCCAACTCCCAGGTGAGGACGGTTGAATTGGCTCCCCCTCTTTATTCACCCATGTCTTTTGTTGGTTGCAACAAGGTTAATTGAAAAGGATCCTCCCTTGCAGATACCTTTCCCTTAGATCCAAATGAAGTTAGAGTTTAAAAGGATTGAAGGGCTTATGCTCGAAACGTCGAATTCTCTATTCCTGAGATGTTGCCTAACCTGCTGTGCTTTGACCAGCAACACATTTGCAGCTGTGATCTCCAGCATCTGCAGACCTCATTTTTTACTCGAAGAGTTTAAAAGGAACCAATTTAATCTGGCTTTCTTCAGTTGTCAAAGAATGAATTTATTAATTACTACACACAAGAAGAAATAGTCCAAAAAGATACAAATTAAAGAGTGTTTATACAGATCAGGCTCTGAATTGTTCATGGTCGTTGAATGTTATGGTGCATGTTACTAGTAGCATTGACTTTGGTAGTTGAACAGTCATTTGCATGATCTTTAGAACATAGAACATAGAACATAGAAAAATACAGCGCAGTACAGGCCCTTCGGCCCTCAATGTTGCGCCGACCGAATCCTACCTAACCTACACTATCCCAATAACTTCCAAATGCCTATCCAATGCCCGCTTAAATGACCATAAAGAGGGAGAGTTCACCACTGCTACTGGCAGGGCATTCCATGAACTCACAACCCGCTGTGTAAAGAATCTACCCCTAACATCTGTCCTATACCTACCACCCCTTAATTTAAAGCTGTGTCCCCTTGTAACAGCTGACTCCATTAGCGGTAAAAGGTTCTCAGTGTCTACCCTATCTAAACCCCTAATCATCTTGTACACCTCTATCAAATCTCCCCTAAACCTTCTTTTCTCCAATGAGAACAGCCCCAAGTGCCTCAGTCTTTCCTCATACGATTTTCCTACCATACCAGGCAACATCCTGGTAAACCTCCTCTGCACTCGTTCCAATGCCTCCACATCCTTCCTATAGTATGGCGACCAAAACTGCACACAATACTCCAGATGCGGCTGCACCAGAGTCTTATACAACTGCAACATGACCTCAGGACTCTGGAACTCAATTCCTCTGCCAATAAAGCCCAGTACATCATATGCCTTCCTCACAGCACTATTCACCTGGGTGGCAACTTTCAGAGATCTGTGTACATGGACACCAAGATCCCTCTGCTCATCCACACTACCAAGTAGCCTACCATTAGCCCAGTAATCCATCTTCTTGTTACTCCTACCAAAGTGAATGACTTCACACTTAGCTACATTGAATTCCATTTGCCACCTTTCTGCCCAGCTTTGCAACTTGTCTATATCCCGCTGTAACCTGCCACATCCTTCCTCACTATCCACAACTCCACCGACTTTTGTGTCATCCGCAAACTTACTCACCCAGCTTTCAAGCCCCTCCTCTAGATCATTTATAAAGATAACAAAAAGCAATGGTCCCAAAACAGATCCTTGAGGTACACCGCTAGTAACTGCACTCCAAGATGAACCTATACCGTCAACTACTACCCTCTGTCTCCTTCCAGCCAGCCAATTTCTAATCCAAACCTCTAATGCACCCTCAATGCCATACCTCCGTAGTTTTTGCATTAGCCTACCATGGGGTACCTTATCGAACGCCTTACTAAAATCCATATACACAACATCTACTGCTTTACCCTTGTCCACCTCCTTAGTCACCTGCTCAAAGAACTCAATAAGGTTTGTGAGGCACGACCTGCCCTTCACAAAACCATGCTGACTATCCTTGATCACGTTATTCCTATCCAGATGTTCATAAATCTTATCCCTTACAATTCTCTCTAAGACTTTGCCCACCACAGAAGTCAGACTCACTGGCCTATAGTTACTCGGGCTATCCCTACTCCCCTTCTTGAACAAGGGGACCACATTCGCCATCCTCCAGTCTTCTGGTATTATTCCCGTTGACAATGACAACATAAAAATCCAGGCCAATGGCTCTGCTATCTCCTCCCTAGCTTCCCAGAGGATCCTAGGGTAAATGCCATCAGGCCCAGGAGACTTATCTATTTTCATCCTTTCCAGTATTCCCAAAACCTCTTCCCTACATACTTCAATGCCATCCATTCTAATCACTTGTGACTCAATATTCACACCAGCAACAGTGTCCTGTTCCTGAGTGAATACTGACGAAAAGTATTGATTTAGTGTCTCTCCAATCTCCTCCGCCTCCACGCACAACTTCCCACTACTATCCTTGACTGGACCGATACCTACCCTAGTCATCCTTTTATTCCTGACATACCTATAGAAAGCCTTTGGATTTTCCCTAATCCTACCAGCTAAGGACATTTCATGTCCCCTTCTCGCTGCTCTTAGCTCTCTCTTTAGATCCTTCCTGGCTACCTTATAACTCTCAATCGCCCCAACTGAACCTTCACACCTCATCTTTACATATGCCGCCTTCTTCCCTTTCACAAGGGATTCCAATTCCTTATTAAACCACGGCTCCTTCACAAGACCCTTAACTCCATGCCTGACTGTACATACTTATCAAGGACACTCAGTAGCTGTTCCTTGAACAATCTCCACATATCATTAGTATTCTTCTCTTGAAGCCTGTTTTTCCAATCCACACATCCTAAGTCATGCCCCACCGCATCATAATTTCCCTGCCCCCAGCTATAACTCTTGCCCTGCAGTGCACACTTATCCCTCTCCATCACTAAAGTAAAAGTCACCGAGTTGTGGTCACTGTCCCCGAAGTGCTCACCTACCTCCAAGTCTAACACCTGGCCTGGTTCATTACCTAGAACCAAATCCAGTATAGCCTCACCTCTTGTTGGCCTGTCTACATATTGTGTCAGGAAACCCTCCTGCACACATTGGACAAACACCGACCCATCTAACGAACTCGAGCTATAGCTTTCCCAGTCAATATCTGGGAAGTTAAAGTTCCCCATAACAACCACCCTGCTACTTTCACTCTTCTCCTGAATCATCCTCGCAATACTATCCTCTACTTCTCTCGGACTATTAGGAGGCCTGTAGAAAACACCTAACAGGGTGACCTCACCTTTCCTATTTCTAACCTCAGCCCAAACTACCTCAGATGGCAAGTCTTCCTCCATTGTCCTTTCCACCGCTGTAATACTATCCTTGACAAGTAATGCCACACCTCCCCCTCTTTTACCCCCATGTCTGACCCTACTAAAACATTTAAACCCTGGAACCTGCAACAGCCATTCTTGCCCCTGTTCTACCCACGTCTCTGTAATGGCCACAACATCGAAGTCCCAGGTACCAACCCACGCTGCAAGTTCACCTATCTTATTTCTTATACTTCTGGCATTGAAGTATACACACTTCAAGCCACCCTTCTGTTTACAGGCACCCTCCTTCGTGATTGCTGCCTTGTTCATAACCTCCCTACACTCAAGGTCCTGTACCCTAAAGCTACAGTCCAGGTTCCCATGCCCCGGCAGAGTTAGTTTAAACCCTCCCAAAGAGCACTAGCAAACCTCCCCCCAAGGATACTGGTGCCCCTCAGGTTCAGGTGTAGACCATCCTTTTTATAGAGGTCCCACCTTCCCCAGAAAGAACCCCAGTTGTCCAGAAACCGGAATCCCTCCCTCCTGCACCATCCCTGTAGCCACGCGTTTAACTGCTCTCTCTCCCTGTTCCTCGACTCTCTATCACGTGGCACGGGTAACAAACCAGAGACAACAACTCTGTTTGTTCTAACTCTGAGCTTCCAACCTAGCTCCCTGAAAGCCTGCCTGACATCCTCACCCCTCTTCCTACCTATATCGTTGGTGCCAACATGGACCACGATCTGGGGCTGCTCCCCCTCCCCCTTAAGGACCCGGAAAACCTTTAGTTTTACAGGTTGTTTGAGATTATGTTGTTCTGGTTCCTTTTGACTGTGATTTATCATTATGGTGAGATAGAGTCTTTTTGTTGTCCTGTTTCCTTTTGTCTAGCATTACAAGTAAGAGACTCTTTACTTACAACACAGGGGAGACTAGGGAATATGTCTTTCACTGTAATCTTCACAGCACATTAATGCTTGAAACCAGTCTGGGTCAAAAGAGAATGTTCAGTTCCACTGGAACTCTCCAGTCGAGTTGAAACTGGCTTTTTATCCTCTGTCCTTGTATTCTACAAAAGGAAAAGCATAAATGTGTCTGTGGTTTAGGACATATTCTGCAGGGAATGGCTGGATATGGAGCAAAGGTTGGGGAGTCCTTTATTCTCTTTGTAGTCACAAGAGATCATAATCCAGTCAGTTTTGACTTGCCTCTCTGTCCCTTTTGTTCTCTGAGGTTCCCTTCACATCCTTAGATGTGATTTTCCATAAATCCCTCTCTCTCACTCTCTCGTCAGTGAGCCATTTAATTTGCGTCCCTTCCTATTTTTGTTTATGTCAGACATATTAGCATGTTTTGGAATTTGAAGTTAAAATATCCACAGTACTTTGGAGTTCTGATTAGTGGTCATTTTACTTTTTTAGTGTGCATAATATTTGTTAATAGTAACATTAAGATACAGGACCAGTAGTTGAAGTAAATATTAATAGATGAAGCAATAGATAAAAGTGTAATATAGCCACATAGGGAACTGTGATTTTAATTTAATTTATTACATTTGTCCAATCAGATTTTAAAGTGTGTTAGAATGAGATTTTGTTTTGTTTCAGTGAGAACAATAAATATTGTCTAATAACCTCCTCAATATGATATTTACAAATTAAAATATCATAAAAAAAACCTCTCTCACTTTCTACTTAATTCTCAGACATCGAATGGTTTTGCTGCCTAAATACCAATCATTTTTATTAAAGCTGGCTCTGAAATCACCTTTATCTCACTCCTGACAAGTACAGTGGTGTCAATCATCTCACTGAGCAACTAGGAATAGACAACATCATTACTGTTCAAGAAAAAGCTGTCAATCAAAGAAAATCTGAGTGGACGTTATGTTCCCTGTACTATAATACCTTGTCACTGAGGAGCTAAGTAATGATCACTCTGTTATGAAGTTGCCAATATGCATTGTGGCCTTTGCCTGTTTATTTATTTGATTCAAAGGGAATGAAATTAACATGTTATTCTTCAATCAGCATTATTTTACAAGTTAATATTTAACACTTTTAAAACACAAAGCCAGAGGACCAACTAGTGAGGAATAATAGCTTAATACTGAGATATATTAGATCAGTGGCCAATGCTATAGTGCACAATACCACAGTCAAAGTTTAGGGAGAAGACTGATAAGTCAAATGATGCTAGTGTTTTAGTGATGGCAAACTTGGACTTTCAAAAATGATCAGTTGTAGGAATAAGATTAACTAGTAAGGTCCGATCAGATACTGTGGTCAAACACAATGGTCTCTGTCTAGCTCAGATCATTTGGAGCTCATGTCAGGAAAGGCAAATAGTCATGGTTGCATAAGATTGGAGAGAAAGATATAGTTCTGCTTTGTTTGATATGGTAGGGTGGAACTTTGGAAAGAAAATTCCTCAAGAGATATAATAGATTGAGTTGGGGTAATAGCAGATTGGGTGTCAACCATCATGTTCTTCCCCTGAAGCAGCAGAGGCTGAGGGGTGACCTGACAGTGGTTTATAAAATCATGAGGGGCTTGGATAGAGTGAATAGCCAAAGACTTTTTCCTCAGGTAGGGGATCCAAAACTAGAGAGTATAGATTTAAGGTGGAGAGATACTTACAAACCAACCTGACAAAGAGGGTGGTGTGTGTATGAGCGAATTGCCAGAGGGTCATTGTGGATTAGATTACTTACAGTGTGAAAACAGGCCCTTCGGCCCAACAAGTCCACACCGACGTGCACCCACCCAGACCCATTCCCCTATATTTACCCCTACACCTAACACTACGGGCAATTTAGGGTGGCCAATTCACCTAACCTGCACATCTTTGGACTGTGGGAGGAAACCAGAGTACCCGGAGGAAACCCACACAGACACAGGGAGAATGTGCAAACTCCACACAGTCAGTCACATGAGGCGGGAATTGAACCTGGGTCTCTGGAGCTGTGAGGCAGCAGTGCTAACCACTGTGCCACCGTGCTGCCCATGGTGGAGGCTGGTACAATTGCAACATTTAATAGGCATCTGGATGGGGTCATGAATAGGAAGGGTTTAGACGGATATGGGCCGAGGCAAATGAGACTATGTCAGATTGGAATTGCCGGCATGGACTGGTTAGACCAAAGGGTCTGTGTCCATGCTGTATCTCTCTGTGACAGTTTAGAAAGGAAGGCCCAATTGCCCAATCCTTCTGAGTGATCTTAAAACCTGCGAGTGAGAAGAAGCCAGCTTTTCTCCATTGAATGAACAGATTGATTCTAGCATCACTTTTACAAATGTTCTTTTACAATGTGAGATATTACAGACACTCACTGCTCAGTTATTATAATTAGTTCAGAGTACCCTTTCTGTAACTCTAGAAAAGTGGAGAATTTAGTTTGTGATTTCTGCATTCTCCTGAAAAATAGTTAAAAGAATGCTTGCAAATATAATAAAACCTATAAAATAGCCAAGGTCTTTGACATTAATTTTTGAATAAACACTCTATTCCTATTTCCATTATTCTAACTGTATTACCTTCTCTCCCCAAGGGTCATGAAATATTAATTATTCCTGATTCGGCTTGACCATAAGTTTGAATAAATGCTTTTCAATATCTGAGCCCCTGAATAGAAACTCTGCTCAGATTGGTGAGGCAAAGCCTCTGAAAAGTGTAAAGCTGCCATATATCAAAGCCAATATTAGTCCCAAATGGGTATAACTCACAACACAAAGTTGTAAAGTGTGGAAACTTTGTTTACTGTAAAATCTAGTATGGGGAAGTAGAACCTCATCAGAATGATACATCCTCCAGGACTTGAAACATAAAATAATGAATTTCACTTGGTGCTGCTTCCTGTGTTCCTACTGCTGCTGTTATACTTTCACACTGTGGTGATGGAATAAGGTTTAATTCCAATTCTATTTACGTCAAAAATGTATAAGGAACTCTGTGTAAGTACAAATTTCAGCAGTTGGCCCATGATTGGCCAACTGTTACTTGGCTGAAGTATCGCTACATTATGGTTAGAATTACTGGTTCATCCTTCAATTTGAGAATGTTTTGTACTGTAACTGACTGAGAGTGTGAGTTGACAGTTAACTGTCAATCATCAGTAATTGGTGCATTCTTTTTGGCAGAAACTCTGCTGATCGGGGTGTACTTACCAACCAATTAGTGCTGTCGTCACATATCATGTACATATTGCCTTTGCCTTTGAATAGATATTCTTGCAAAATATCCTGATGGATACAACATGAAAAGGTTCAACAAAATGTGTATTTATTTTCTGCAGTAAACTGTAAGATAACTGCAGAAAAAAAATCATAGGAGATGAGGAGAAAGGTTATATGTATAGAGGATGGGTAGGAAAAATTCTTGACTACAAATGTATTCCCAACATTTTCCAAAGAAATTCACACTCATGGAAGTTAGAAATCTAGAGCACTCTTCTGGATACTAAGGAATTAAAATTTTATAGACTGAATGTGAGAGATGTTTTGTAAGGATATCAGGGAATATGAAGAAAAAGGTGACTAAATGGATTCAAGCCATGAGCTAATTACTTACAAACCAGTCTCAAGTGCCTGAGTAGCCTCTTCTCTTTCTGAGTGTTCCTAGTACAAGACAGAGAGAAGAGAGAAAACAGAGGAGAGAAAAACAATTCAAGAGTTAGGAAGTTGCTTTGGAGAGAATGAGAAAAAATACAAAGGCAATAATTCTCAGCTGATCTCATTCAACATGGAACTGGAAAAAAATCCACCAAGTTTTAATTATGTAAATGAATAACTGCCAATGTTCCTAACATCACAGATTTTATAACTTTCTTTCTCTTTGTTCAGTTTCAAGCAGTTGGCTGAATATATTTGAATTAATTTGCATTTTTTTTTGCAAAAGACAATGAATAACTATTTAAAATATTTCTCAAGTGTCTCGTGAGAAGGAACCTTTGTTGAAAAATCTTAAAGCAATTACAATATTACAAAATGTGAAAAGAATACTTCAAAAACATACCTCTTTGGCTGTGAAGCACTTTCAGAAATCTGGTAGTCATGAGAAAGAGCTCCGGAAAATGCAAGTATTTCATTATTTCTTTTAAATCACTGCACTTACTCAAGAACAGCATTGAATGTGGTGTGATCAAGAGGTCTGAACTAAGGGTGTTGGATAGGAGATTGGAATTGGGTCTGAGCTGAGAGTGTGGGATGAGGAATGGGATTGTGTCTGATGTGAAGGTGTGGGTTTGGGGAATGGGATTGGGTCTGAATTGAGGGTGCTGGATAGGGGATTAAGTTTGGGTCTGAGGTGAGAGTCTAGGACATAGGAATGGGATTAGGTCTGACCTGAGGGTGTGGGATAGTGGAATGGGATTAGGTCTGACCTGAGGGTGTGGGATAGGAGGTAGGGACTTGGTCCGAGCTGAGAGTGTGCGATAGGAAATTGGGATTGCATCTGCGCTGAGGGTGTGGGGTAGGGGATTAGGATTGGGTCTGAGCAGATCATGTGGTATAGCAGAATGTAATTGGTTCTGAGCTGAGTGTGTGAGACAGGAGAATGGGAATGGGGCTGAGGTGACGATTTGGGATAGGAGATTGGGATTGCATCTGAGCTGAAGGTGTTTGATAGTGGAATGGAATTGGGTCTGAGCTGATGGTGTTCTGTAGGAGATTGGGATTGGGCCAAGGCTGAGGAGTGGGATAGGGAAATGGAAATGGGTCTGAGCTGAAGAAGTGGGATGGGGAACTGAGATTGGGTCTGAGGTGAGGGTGTGGTTTGGGGAAGGGGATTGATTCTGAGCTGAGCTGTGGGATAAGGATAGGGATTAGAATATTGGCCTGGGTGCCAGGGTGTAGGAGTCAGTGACTTGGATAATTGGCTGAGCTGAGGGGATGGGTCCGGAGATGGGGTCAGAGGCCAAGCGTAGGGTTTGGAATCAAACTGTGTGGTCAGAACCCGGGGCTTAGTGGCTGCAGGTAGTGGCTGAGGGGACAGTGTAGTACTTGGGGCCAGGGGCTGTGTTCAGGGTTTGGGTTCAGGGGCTGGCAGTCAGAGCCAAGAGGTAGGAATAGGGTCAGGAGCTGGGGGCTGGGGTCATAGGTCAAACATTAGGGACTGGGGTTCTAGCCAGAGGTCAAGGGCTGGTGTCAAGAGCCAGGGAATAGGGGCTTGGGTTGCGGCTGGAGGGTAGGGGCTGTAGAGCAGGAACTATCCATTGGTTTTGAGTTGATTAGATTCTGCTGCTCTAACTTTAGCTAAATGTTGTTCATAACTCACTATTCCCTGTACTCACTGACCTACACTGACATCTGGTTCATCATTATCTCGATTTAAACATCTGACCTTTGATTCCAAAACTGTCCACTTCCTCACCCTTCTGGTCTCAGTATGACCTTGTCCAACCCCTACAACTGTTGCAGATATCTGCACTGCTGTAATTCAGACCTATTGTTCCTCTCTGAATTTAATCATTCCATGTTCGTATCTGCAGCTGCCTGAGGCTCAAGCTCTGGAATCCAGTTCCAAAACCTCTGCCCCTTCCACTGCTTTAGTGTGCTCCTTCAAAGCCACTCCTTTGATCATTTGCCCAACTATCCCCTTCCAAATTGCAGGGTCAGATTTTGCTTGACAACTCTCCAATGAAGTGACTTGGGATATTTCACTCTGCTATAGGTGCTACATAAATGCAACTAGGTAAAAACAATGACTGCAGAGGCTGGAAACCAGGTTCTGGATTAGTGATGATGGAAGAGCACAGCAGTTCAGGCAGCATCCGAGGAGCAGCAAAATCGACATTTCGGGCAAAAGCCCTTCATCAGGAATAAAGGCAGAGAGCCTGAGGGTGGAGATATAAGCTAGGGGAGGGTGGGGGTGGGGAGAAAGTAGCATAGAGTACAATGGGGTGTGGGGGAGGGGATGAAGGTGATAGGTCAGGGAGGAGAGGGTGGAGTGGATAGGTGGAAAAGGAGATAGGCAGGTAGGACAAGTCCGGACAAGTCATGGGGACAGTGCTGAGCTGGAAGTTTGGAACTAGGGTGAGGTGGGGGAAGGGGAAATGAGGAAACTGTTGAAGTCCACATTGATGTCCTGGGGTTGAATTGTTCTGAGGCGGAAGATGAGGCGTTCTTCCTCCAGGCGTCTGGTGGCGAGGGACCGGTGGTGAAGGAGGCCCAGGACCTCCATGTCCTCGGCAGAGTGGGAGGGGGAGTTGAAATGTTGGGTCACGGGGCGGTGTGGGTGATTGGTGCGGGTGTCTCGGAGATGTTCCCTAAAGTGCTCTGCTAGGAGGCACCCAGTCTCCCCAATGTAGAGGAGACTGCATCGGGAGTGACGGATACAATAAATGATATTAGTGGGTGTGCAGGTAAAACTTTGATGGATGTGGAAGGCTCCTTTAGGGCCTTGGATAGAGGTGAGGGAGGAGGTGTGGGCACAGGTTTTACAGTTCCTGCAGTGGCAGAGGAAGGTGCCAGGATGGGAGGGTGGGTTGTAGGGGGGCATGGACCTGACCAGGTAGTCACAGAGGGAACGGCCTTTGCGGAATGCGGAAGGGGTGGGGAGGGAAATATATCCCTGGTGGTGGGGTCTGCCACCTCCAAAAAGACATTAAAGTAGTTTCCCAGTTTTAATGTTGAGAAACCTGGATTAAGGCCAGCAGTCTATAAATCCAAGCTTCCCCCCAAGCTCAAAAAAATCATAATGAAGATTAGGTGGAATAATTAAAAAATGGGGGTTTTCAAAACTTGAGGTTGTAGAATGAGAGTGCATTTCCTACTTAGCAACCTACCTGAGGGAGCCTCATGAGGACTACTGAATGTGGAGGCGGACTGTTTAAAAGGCCCACCAGGGTGCTACGTGATCTCGTCCCAGTTCTGATGAAAACAATAGGAGATTTTGGCTCTCACTCTCAAATCCCCTTCATTGCTTCTCTCACACTCTGAATGGCTTGTCCATGCCAACTCCATCCCCTTCCATCTACCCCAATGGCCCCTCAGTCCCCTCCTGCTAATTCATCCCCATGGCCTCTCATACTCTCCGTGCCCCTGTAACCCTACATTTCCCATGGCTAATCCACTTGACCTGTACATCCAGGGACATTATGGACAGTTTCCCATGACCAATCCATCCCAACCTGCACATCTCTGATTGTGGGAGGAAACCGGAGCACCCAGAGGAAACCCACACAGACACGGGGAGAATGTACAAACTCCACTCAAACAGTTGCCTGATGGTGAAATCAAAGCTGGGTCCCTGGCACTATGAGGAAGCAATACTAACCACTGAGCCACGTTAGTAACTAGGGGAGTCATAGTATCAAGATTGTCAACAAGAGAGCTAAAAGCAAAATGAGAAGGAAAAATCTTTACTGAGAGAGTTGTTCGGATTTGGAATACACTGCCTGGGAGAGTGGTGGAGGTGGATTCCATACAATATTTCAAAAGAGTGTTGGATATATCTTTGAAAGTAATGAAGTTAGAAGCCTACAGAGATGGGGCTGGAGAGTGGGACTTGCTGGCCATTTACACAGGGTTCTGGATTTGAGGCTCCAGCTCCATCTTTATGAAAATTCAGGCTCGAGTTTTAATCACCCTTTGCCAATTTTCTCTAGTCTTTGAGAAATGGATTTCTACATTCCCCATGCCAGTATTCCACTGTCTGAACCTTATTTTGCTGAATAAAACACAACTGACCTTGTAGAAAATGCGGATGTATCTCATTTGGATGGAATATTGTTTTCCTTCAGGATACAGATTTTTATCTTCAGAGAACACAGCCACCTACCAGCCAATGCAGGCTAAGAAATAGACAAAAGGGTCATAAAGAAGCCTAAGAAAGAAAATGACTTGCTCCGGAGATCTTCACAAGAAATGGTTATAGTCAAGATAAAGATGTTGAAACTTTAATGAAGGAGCTTCTATTTTTCTGATAAGAACGGATACTGATTTAGAAACTGAGAATCTACAGAGTATTACAAACCCTGTAATATAAAATTCATCAAAGTTTTGTAACCTTGTAGGAGTAACAATGGAGACTGTAATGTTGCAGGGAGATTAATGATAACTGTGGAGAGATGAAAGACGATGGTATACTTCAATATTAGATCAAGCCAAACAGAAAGCAATGAACTTGCATTCGGCAAAACAATGTAAAGCCCTACCTAAGAAAGTTAAGGCAGCAGCAGGCAACATTAGCAGGATTGAGAATTATGAAAAGGGTGAATCTGACGTTCGATACCTGACACTGGCACTCTAAGGGACTGGTCTCTCTGCTTTCAGTCATCTCTGGACTCTGAAGATAAGCATTGAAAGGAAAGAACATTTTCACAAAAACAAAATTGCTGGAAGAGCTTAACAGGTCTGGCAGCATCTGAAGAGGGAAATCAGAGTGAATATTTCGGGTCCAGTGACCATTCCTTTGAATGGTTCAGGACAGTTCTACAGACCAGTCTCTGGACCTGAAACATTAAATCTGATTTCTGTCTGCAGATGTTGCTCAGCTCACTGTTTCAGCAATTTCTGCTTTTGTTTCTGATTTGCAACTTTTGCAGTTCTTTTCATTTTTAACATCTCAGTCTGAGAACTCACAACCTGTGGGCAAATGCAGCAAAATTGAGTTCCCTGGGCGATTGGCTGACTAAGGCGGGATATTGGAAATAGATGGGATTGTAGTTGGAAACACTGAGTCTAGTGAGCTGATTGGATACTTTGAGCACTAACCCCAAAACCCGACGTAAGGATTGCAATGGTCACATTGGCCAGACTGAGTAAGGATAGCAAATTGCACTCCATAAAGAATCTGATGATCATTGATGTTACTAGCTGCTGTGTTTAATTTGTGTCACTGAATTTAAATCCCCTGCTGTTAGGATGCAATTTTCTCTCATGTTGTGGCAGTAAAGTAGGAAGATTACAGTCGGGTGGCTTTACTAAATCTCGCATGTCATTCTTTACTGTGGTTCAGATCAGAGAAACACCAAGCACCTTCCTCCTCCCTCTTCCAGCTGCTTCTCCTGTTCTGCCTGAGCTCTGTATCTTTTTCCAGGCCATGCTACATCCCAAAGGAAATCGCAACAAATGTCAAATTCACAGATGTTCTGAAGGAATTGCTTTATTCAGAAGCCTCACCATTCCTGTAGCATCATGGTGATGAGCCAATCAGATTGAGAGAGTACACTTTCTTGTCACTTCTTATCAGAAAGCTCTGTTAGTGGGACTTCTCCCGATCTTTGAGGCTCCTGCTGAGGGTTGGCCAAGTCTTTGATGCAAATAGAAATGGAAGGATCAGTACTACCTGGTTATCTCTGACCCTAGACTCAGTTTGAAATCTTGGTCCTCAAATACTTTCTCTCAAATGACTGGAGGTTAACTGATGCCTTGGAGGAGGTATAGTGGACAATGCAGAATGTCATCGAAAATTACAAAGAGATTTTGACCAATGAGCTAAAGAGTGGCAGATGGAATTTTATTTGGATAAATGTATTTTAGTAAAACAAACAAGCATGACTTATTCAACGAATAGTAGGGCTCTGAATAATATTGCAGAACAAAGAGATCTAGGAATTCAGGTACACAATCCTTTGAAATTTGCAACCCAAGTAGGGTGGTTAAGAAGGCATTTTGCATGCCTGTCTTTATTGCTGAGGCCTTTATGTGCAGGAGTTGGAACTTTATGTTGAGGTTGTACAGGACATTGGTGAGGCCTCTTCTGAAGTACTGTGCCCAGTTCTGGTCACCTTGTTATAGGAAGGATATTATTAAACTGAAGAGGGTTCAGAAACGATTTACTAGGATGTTGCTGGGAATGGAGGACTTGAGTTATGGGGAGAGTTTAGGTAGTCTGGGACTTCTTTCCCTGGAGCGTAGGAGGTTGAGGAGTGACCTTGCAGAGATTTATGAAATTATAAGGGAATAGCAAGGGTCTTTTCCCTAGTGGTGGGGAATTTCAAAATTAGGGGACATATTTTTAAAATAAGAGCAGAAAGATTTAAAAAGGACATGAGTAACAATATTTTTACACAGAGAGTAGTTTGTGTGTGGATTGAACTGCCAGAGGAAATGATGGATGCAATTGCAGTTATAACGTATTAAAAAAATTAGATAAATACATGAATAGAAAGTTTGGAGGGATATGGGACAAACGCAGGCAAGTAGGACTGGTTTAGTTCAGCAACATGGCTGGTATGGACTAGTTGGACCAAAGGGTCTATTCCATGCTGTCTGACTGTATGACTTTAATGGAGGAGACTTCCAAGACATAGAAATAGCCCAACAACACTAGGCTAATCACTCCAAACCAGCTCCACTCAGCAGGAACTATCATTCAGATCCCTCACCTGCTCAGACTGTGTGAGCCATATCTAATCTAGCAAGAGGGTACAGCCCTGGAGCAGGGCACTGAGTGGGTTAGCAGCTCGAGGGGGAGCCGAGCTCAATGGACCAGCCTGTTATTTGCTGCCCATCTGGTCCAATCTGGAATGAACCTGATGCCTGTGATACCTGGCTACTGAGGTACACAGAGCTCTGAATGAACTGTCAAACTGGCAGCATGGTTTGGCAAGATTAAACGAAGGCTGATGATGAAATGGAAGCATTGTTGGGGTTGTGTTACTTTCAGTCATGATGGATTGTGAGGTGTGGCAGATCTGTGTGATCTGTGTGCAATCTGTACTCAGTCTGACCTGGGAAGGTTTGATGTTGACACCAGGAGTGAAAAGCATTAAATTTTCCATTCATCTCCCATAAAGGAGGATAGAAACGTATTCACTGAGCACATAAAAACCTTGTAATTTTAATTTAATGTATAATTTCCTTGTCATAAAATATTGATGCTCCAATTGCAAAGCTGTACAGTATCACATTGTGGTCTGACCCTGACACTGCATTGTACAACTGACATGACTCAACAGTTCAATTCAGTTGACCCCTGTTCCATCTGTGAGATGTATGTTCCAGCACTGTGTTTTCAGGAATGTTTCTCTAACCTTCCATACTTGAATTACTATCTCTGAGGAGATCCTTATCACCCTCCTCTCTCAACACTACTACATCTGAGCTTGTCTCTTGTACCCAACCATACATCTGCATCCTTAAGGGTCCTCCATTCCCCTCTGTGTAGTCACTCTCAGTCTCCTGTATTTTGGGGTAGTCCCTCTCGTCCCTCTCTTACATTTGGGTGATCTCTCTAAACATCTCTCTTACATTGGTTTTGGTGGTGGACTTTCTGGCTCCTTCCTCCCAATCTTGTACTTGTCATATCTCTTTATTCCCTCAGTTTAAAATAACTATGTAACTGCTGTTGGTTGTTGTAAAAACCCATCTGGGTCATTCATGTCTGTTAAGGGAAGGCCTGGCCTGCCTGTGTTACTCTAGACACACAATGATGTGATTGACTCTTGGCTAACCCCTTCACAATTAGGGATGAGTAATAATTGCTGGCCTCGCTGTAATGCCCACATCCAGTGAATGAATTAAAGGTACCTGAAAAAACAGACTGAAGGATAACATTTATTGCATTTCCTTCTGGATACAGCCTCAATATTAGACACAGTCACGTCTAAGGAGTAGTGGAGAGGATAAACTACTAATAGACAGTTCAGTAACACAGAGTTACAGATTTACATAAATCCCATGGCACACAAAGCAGAGACCTGTGAGTTTCCAGACTGTGAGACCCAGTGAGAGTTGGATCAGTAGAGCATTGAGCAATGAGTTTGACACAATGAGGATGTGGAGAGCAGGAGAGGTGTATGGGATTGCACATGGAATTTAAGTGGGACTTTGAATGGAAATGGAAAGGTTATAACAGTGAGCAAGGAGAGAAAGAGAGAGACTAGACTTTTTCTGAATTCTGATCAAGAGTTGGAGATGTTTAATGGTGACCCAAGGCTAGGTAAAATAGTGAGGGTCAAAAGCTTGGAAAGTAATTGCTGCTGAGCTATCAGACCCTCAAACAATATTAGAAAAGAGAAGTAACAAGATTAGACAGAGAGTGTGGAGGATCTACAGAGAGTATTGGCCAGATGTCACCTTGTTCATGCCAACCAGATATCCCAACCCAATCTAGTCCCATTTGCCAGCACCTAGTCCATATCCCTCTAAGCCCTTCCTATTAATATGCCCATCCAGATGCCTTATAAATATTGTAATTGTACCAGCCTCCATCACTTCCTCTGACAGCTCATTCCATACACACACCACACTGCGTAAAAATGTTGCCTCTTAGATCCCTTTTAAATTTTTCCTCTCTCACCTTAAACCTATGCCCTCTAGTTCTGGACTCGCATAACCAGGAAAAATACTTTGCCTATTTACCTTGTCCATGCCCCTCATGATTTTACAAACCTTTATAAGGTCACACCTCAGCCTCCGACGCTCCAGGGAAAACAGCCCCAGCCTATTCAGCCTCTCCTTACAGCTCAAACCCTCCAACCCTGGCAACATCCTTGTAAACCTTTTCTGAACTCTTTCAAGTTTCACAACATTCTTCCTGTAGGAGGGAGACCGGAATTGCACACAATATTCCAAGGTGGCCAAACTAATGTCCTGTACAGCCATTTATTAGCAATGAAAATGGAGATATTGCTTGTTCTGATGTAACCACGGTACAGGCTGGTGAGATTCTGGAGGGGATAAATTATTTGAAAATTGTTCTCATTGAGAAGTTTATCCTTTGGTCTCTAAACCATCAGTGTTTTCAGCTGGACAAGAGAATGAACATTTAACTTGGAGAAACATCGGAGTTAACAAAGTGTCTGAGGAGGGGTCACTTGATCCGAAACATTAACTCTGATTTCTCTCCACAGATACTACCAGACCTGCTGAGCTTTTCCAGCAATTTCTATTTTCGTTTCTGAATTCTAGCGTCCTCAGATCTTTTGTTTTTATTTAACATTTAATTTGGGTTGTGCTCGTCTGTATATGTTTGTAAGAAGCAGCACAGGATCTTTTCACCATCAACTGGCAACAGCCAATGCTCTATCTATTGTTTCATCCTGAAGCTAGTGAGTCCACACAGTTTCTTCAATCACCTCCTTCACTCGCTTTAATTCCAATCCTGCCACAACACTCTGATTCAAGACAGAAATCATTTTGAAAAAAAACTCAAAAAACCGTGGATGCTAGAAATCAGAAACAAAAACAGAAATTGCTGGAAAATCTCAGGTCTGGCAGCATCTGTGGAGAAAAAAACAGTTAATGTTTCGGGTCGAGTGGCCCTTCTCCAAAACTGAAATAATTCTTATTCTGTCTTGTGCTGTCATTGAATGACCCCCAAACCACAATATTTCAGAACAGCAGAGACTGCATTTAACAAACAAGGATTAGGTTCTAGTCTTTGTTCTGTAGATTCTCCAATATACTATGTCGACATGAGATCAGTCCTTTAACAAAGTTATTCTTTCAACCTACAGTAGTATATCAGCCTAGATGAGCTAAAAATGATCAAACGTTTGCAAATCGTCTCAACTTCAATCTCAGGTCTCTCAAATTCTTAATCTGAGTGCAGTGCTCTTTCTTTGGCAACTAATTAAAGCATTGCTCGCGATTCAAAGGCAATGTTTAATTTCACTCCTGCATGAAATCAGTGTGCTATGTGAAAGGTGGTGCATAATTTATAGTCCTGCACCCAATCAATAAGGAAATCCACTCTTTGTTGAGAGACTTACCAAGATCTACTTCATATTGGATTACGGTTGCTTTTTTGAAAGGAAGAACCTCACATTTTCTCCAAAACCTTTTATACTTGCATAGTGCACCTAACTTAAGAGTGTTTGATGGGAACAATGCAGAGGGATCTTTACTTTTAATCTAACCCTATGCTGCCCTGGGAAAGTTTGATCATAGAATACAGACAGGGAAGAAAGAGGCCATTCAACCCGGCAAATCTGCACTGGCCATTTGAAGAGCACCCCACCCAGACTCAGCAGCCCCTCACTATCCCTGGTATCCTGCATTTTTCCAGGCTAACCCACCTAACCTGCTCATCCCTGGACCCACAGGGCAATTTAGCATGGCTAATCTTCCTAACTGGCACATCTTTGGACAGTGAGAGGATACCAGAGCCCCCACAGGGAACCTGCACAGAGGGTCACCCAAGGGTGGAACCAAACCTGGGTTCCCAGCACTGTGAGGCAGCTGTGCTAACCATTGAGCCACCATACCGTCCTTTGATGGAGACAGTGTCGATAGAGCTTTACTCTGCATTGAAAGCCCTGCTCCACTTGAGTTGAATTAGACTGGGAGGGGTATTAATGGTTTTGCAAGTGGGGAGAGGGTGGGATATGATTGGGTGGGGTATTATTAGTGGGAGGAGTCAGCAGAAAGTGGCATTCGCTGTAAACACTTCGATGCAGACATTGTGACCTTATTTCTGTTCCAAACACGGTGGGATTTGAAATCCTGATTTAGAATATTGTTGTTAGGTAGGATTACTTTCTGTAGTATAATATTCAATATTTCAATTTATCCTGAGATTAGCTCTTTGTTAAAGTCTAATTGAAAGTTATTATGATCCTGCACATTCTGCCATAATGATACATTCATTAATTAGATTGTATTAGATTTATTTAATCGAACTGAGATAAAATGCCTGTTTTGCTGTGAACCCCTCCATCTGTTGGTCCCCTTGCAATTTATGAGATATTGCTAGTTAAGAATGTTCTATATTACATCCTATCTGATGGAATACGCTTTCCTTAAAAAACACTGAAATGAATACATTTACACTATTTGTGTAGTACATGCAGAAAATTTGAAAATTGTATTTTATTCTTTGGCTGGACTGTCATTTATTGCCCATCCCTAATTGCCCCTTGAGTAGGTGGCAATGAGCTGCTTCTTGAGCCGCTGCTGTTGGGGTGTTGGAGGGAGATCCACTATTCTGTACAAGACAGTGCTTCGAACATTTTAGCTCAACTGCTCCCAACACAAGCATAGCCTCTTTAATGAAATAGGTAAAAACAATGTCTGCAGATGCTGGAAACCAGATTCTGGATCAGTGGTGCTGGAAGAGCACAGCAGGTCAGGCAGCATCCGAGGAGCAGCGAAATCGATGTTTCGGGCAAAGGCCCTTCATCAGGAATAAAGGCAGAGAGCCTGAGGGTGGAGAGAGGGTGGAGGGTGGGGGTGGGGAGAAAGTAGCATGGAGTACAATGGGAAGTGGGGGAGGGGATGAAGGTGATAGGTCAGGGAGGAAGGTGGAGTGGATAGGTGGAAAAGGAGATAGGCAGGTAGGACAAGTCCGGACAAGTCCTGGGGACAGTGCTGAACTGGAAGTTGGGAACTAGGGTGAGATGGGGGAAGGGGAAATAAGGAAACTGTTGAAGTCCACATTGATGCCCTAGGGTTGAAGTGTTCTGAGGTGGAAGATGAGGCGTTCTTCCTCCAGGCGTCTGGTGGTGAGGGAGCGGTGGTGAAGGAGGCCCAGGACCTCCATGTCCTCGGCAGAGTGGGAGGGGGAGTTGAAATGTTGGGCCACGGGGCGGTGTGGTTGATTGATGCTGGTGTCCCGGTGATGTTCCCTAAAGCGCTCTGCTAGGAGGCACCCAGTCTCCCCAATGTAGAGGAGACTGCATCGGGAGCAACGGATACAATAAATGATATTAGTGGATGTGCAGGTAAAACTTTGATGGATGTGGAAGGCTCCTTTAGGGCCTTGGATGGAGGTGAGGGAGGAGGTGTGGGCGCACGTTTTGCAATTCCTGCGGTGGCAGAGGAAGGTGCCAGGATGGGAGGGTGGGTTGTAGGGGGGTGTGGACCTGACCAGGTAGTCACGGAGGGAACGGTCTTTGCGGAAGGCGGAAAGGGGTGGGGAGGGAAATATATCCCTGGTGGTGGGGTCTTTTTGGAGTTGGCGGAAATGTCGGCGGATGATTTGGTTTGTGCGAAGGTTGGTAGGGTGGAAGGTGAGCACCAGGGGCGTTCTGTCATTGTTACGGTTGGAGGGGTGGGGTCTGAGGGCGGAGGTGCGGGATGTGGATGAGATGCATTGGAGGGCATCTTTAACCACGTGGGAAGAGAAATTGTGGTCTTTAAAGAAGGAGGTCATCTGGTGTGTTCTGTGGTGGATCTGGTCCTCCTGGGAGCAGATATGGCGGAGGCAGAGGAATTGGGAATACGGGATGGCATTTTTGCAAGAGGTAGGGTGGGAAGAGGTCTACTCACACACACACACACACACACACACACACACTTCCACTTACATTCACTCACACTAATACAAACTCTCACACACACACTCATACAGACAGACAGATACACACACACGCACACTCACACTAACGCACACATTTATATTCATACTAACACACACACTCAAACTGACACACACTAACACACATACACAATCTCTCACGCACACACACACGCATACACACTAACATACACACATACTCAGGCACACACATTAACACATACACACACTCTCTCTCACACACACTAACACACACTCTCACATACACACTCACACTCATACACTCACACACACACTCACAAATTCACACTAGCACTCACACACACACTCTCACATACATTCACACATACAATAACATGCCTACTCACACTAGCACACATTCACATATACTCATACACACTCTCACACACCTCCACGTCCACTCTCTCATACACACACTCACAAACACACACATATACACATACTCACATGCTCACAAACACACACTCACACATACACTCTCACAATCATGCACTACACTCTCATACTCTCACAAACGCATACTCACAAACACACACACATATGCATACACACACACACTCACAAACACGCACACACACTTACACTCACATTAACACATACTCACACTAACATACACAAACACACACTCATACTCAGACACATGCACCTTCATACTTATACTTACACTAACACACACTGTCACGCACACAAATACACACTCACACACATTCACACTAACACACACACTCATTCACACACACTCACAAACTCAACTTGCATTCACACACACTAACATACTCACACTAACACACACTCACACTCACACATACTCACACACACACTGTCACACACTCTCAATTCCACTAACACATACTCACACACACTCCCACTTCCACTCACACACACGCATGCTCATACACACTCGCTCTCACAAACATAAACACATATACACACTCACAAATGCACACATATACACACTCACATGCTCACAAACACATATATGCACACATTCACATCTCACAAACGCACACACTCACAATAATGCATTCACATTCTCACAAGCACACACTCATAAACACACACACACAGCCACACACACAAACCCACTCAAACTCAAACTCACACTCACAAACTCACATGAACTCACTCACAGTCACAAATATACACACACTCTCACGTACACACACTCTCTCACACACACATACTCACTGCCATAAACACATACACACTAGCACATATAATCTCACAAACACACATACACTCTCAATACACACTCAAACACTCACACACCCTGAATCACACACAGGCACTCACTCAGTCACAGTCACAAATAGACACACCCTCACACACACATCCATTCACACATAGACACACTCTCTCTCACACACACACACTCAAACACACATTTTCTCACTCACACGCACACACCCACACTCACACGCATAATCACACTACACACACTCAAACACACTTATACTCACACTGTCACTCACACATACATACACTCACATGCACTCCCACTTCCAGTCTCACATATACACTTGCACTCAAACATACACTCACACTCTCACAAACACACACACACTAACTCATACTCACATACATACTGAAACACACACTCACACTCAGTGTCACTCACACAATCACTCACACACATACTTACACTAACACACACTCACACACCCCTACCTCCACTGTCACACACGCACCTGCAGGCATCCACACACACTCACACTCAAACACACTCACATTCTCACGCACATATACTCTCACAAACACACACTCTCACAAGCATGCACACACACATAAACACACACTCACATCTCGCAAACACACACACACTCACACTCATACTCTCATGCACGTACTCACACTCTCACAAACATACACTCACAAACACACATATGTATGTGCGCACTCACACGTACACATACACTCACATCTCACAAACACTCACACACATTCTCACAAACACACATACACACGCAACACATTCACGAATACTGACACTCTCTCACACACACACTCAACACACACTAATACATACTCTCACTAACACACACACTCTCACATATGTCCACACCCACTCTCAGTCACAGACATTCACACTCACGCACACACACTCAAACCCACATTCACACTCACATTTTTTGTGGGCAGCATGGTAGCACAGTGGTTAGCACTGCTGCCTCACAAGCGCCAGAGACCCAGGTTCAATTCCTGACTCAGGCGACTGACTGTGTGGAGTTTGCACATTCTCCCCGTGTCTGCGTGGGTTTCCTCCGGGTGCTCCGGTTTCCTCCCACAGTCCAAAAATGTGCGGGTCAGGTGAATTGACTATGCTAAATTGCCCGTAGTGTTAGGTAAAGGGGTATGGGTGGGTTGCGCTTCGGCGGGTCGGTGTGGACTTGTTGAGCCGAAGGGCCTGTTTCCACACTGTAAGTAATCTAATTTTCACAAACACACACATTCACATTTGCAAACGCAGACTCACATTCTCAAACACACTCATACATACATATTCTCGCAAACATGCCCTCACACAGTTTCAAACACTCACACACACACTCAATCTCATACATTCAGACACAGTCAAAAATTCATGTGCACGCACATGCACACGTGCTAACTCACAGGCACACATACACACACACACTCGCATACACTTCCATTCACACAGACACTCATGCACCCACACACTCACACATACACACACTCACATGCACACACGTACATACACTCATATGCAAATAAAACCTTACATATTTGTATATATCTTTATACTCTGCCTTGTGGATCTAACCATTCATATGCACAATGCCTTCTGTTTATTCTTCCTATTATTTTTTCACTTACAGTTTTACACAAATATTTCTTCTAGATATTGTATATCTTGTGCAGGGTTTTTTTACTGAGAGAAATGATGTTTGCAATACAATCGATTTGAATTGTTTATTCCACCTGCACCTGCTAATGCAGCTGACCTGCCCATTACAGCCCGGGCAATGTTATCGCTGCAGAACATAGCTGATGAATGAGTGCAGAATGAGTAAGAAATTGTGGATTTAACCAAAAATCTCAAGCAAATTAATGATTGTAAATAGAGTCATCGATCTGTACAGTGCAGAAACAGACCCTTTGGTCCAACTCATCCATGCCATCCAGTTATCCAAAGCTGATTTAGTCCCATTGCCAGCACTTGACCCGTATCCCTCTAAACCCTTCCTATTTATATACCCATTCAGATACCTTTTAAATATGGTATTTGTACCAGCCTCCACCACTTCCTCTGCAGCTCAATGTATACACGACCCACCCCTCTGCATGAAAAACTTGCCCCTTAGGTCCCTTTTATATCTTTCCCCCCTCACCCCAAACCTATTTCCCCTAGTTCTGGTCTTCCCTACCTCAGGGAAAAGACTTTGTCTATTTGTCCTATCCATGCCTGTCATGATTTTATAAACCTCTATGAGGTCACCCCTCAGCCTTCGTTGTTCCAGGGAAAACAGCCCCAGCCTGTTCAGCCTCTCCTAATAGCTCAATCCCCCAACCCTGGCAACATCCTTGTAAATCTTTTCTGAACCCTTTCAAGTTACACACATCCTTCTGATAGGAAGGAGACCAGAACTGCATGCAATTTTCCAACAGTGGCCTAACCAATGTCCTGTACAGCCACAACATAACCTTCCAACTCCTGTATTCAATACCCTGACCAAAAAGGAAAGCATACCAAACACCTTCTTCACTCTACTATCTACCTGGGAATCTACTTTCAAGGAGCTATGAATCTGCAGTCAGGTCTCTTTGCTTGGCATCACTCTCTAGGACCTTACCGTTAAGTGTATAAGTCTTGCTAAGATTTGCTTTCCCAAAATGCAGCATCTCACATTTATCTAAATTAAACTCCATCTGCCACTCCTCAGCCCATCGGCCCATCTGATCAACATCTCATTGTAATGTGAGGTCCACTACACCTCCAATTTTGGTGTCATCTGCAAACTTACTAATTGTACCTTCTATGCTCACATCCAAATCATTTATGTAAATGACAAAAAGTAGAGGGCCCAGCACTGATCCTTGTGGCACTCCACTGATCACAGGCCTCCAGTCTGAAAAAAACCCTCCAACACCACCCTCTGTCTTCTACCTTTGAGCCAGTTTGTATCCAAATGGCTAGTTCTCCCTGTATTCCATGAGATTTAACCTGGCTGATCAGTCTCCCATGGGGAACCTTGTCGAATGCCTTCCTGAAGTCCATATAGATCACATCTACTGCTCTGCCCTCATCAATCCTCTTTGTTACTACCTCAAAAAACTCAATCAAGTTTGTGAGACATGATTTCCCACGCAGAAAGCCATGTTGACTATCCCTAATCAGCCCTTACCTTTCCAAATACATGTACATCCTGTCCCTCAGGATTCCCTCCAACAACTTGCCCACCACCGACGTCAGGCTCACCGGTCTGTAGTTCCCTAGCTTGTCCTTACCGCCTTTCTTGAATAATGGTATCATGTTAGTCAACCTCCAGTCTTCCGGCACCTCACCTGTGACTATTGATGATACAAATATCTCAGCAAGAGGCCCAGCAATCACTTCTCCAGCTTCCCACAGAGTTCTAGGGTACACCTGATCAGGTCCTGGGGATTTACACATCTTTGTGCATTTCAAGACATCCAGCACATCCTCCTCTGTAATCTAGATATTTTGCAAGATGTCACCGTACATTCTATATCTTCCATGTCCTTCTCCACAGTAAACACTGATACAAAATACTAGTTAGTATCTCCCCATCTTCTGTAGCTCCACACATAGGCTGCCATGCTGATCTTTGAGGGGCCCTATTCTCTCCCTAGTTACCCTTTTGTCCTTAATGTATTTGAAACAATGCTTTGGATTCACCTTAACCCTGATTGCCAAAGCTATCTTATGTCCCCCATTTAAGCTCTAGTAAATTCATCATTGCCTCTAACTGTTGCTTCAACCGATCCATTTGATCTGATAGGATTCATAACAAATGTAGATATATTGCAGATATAATCCTCAGTAACCCGTAAATCTCTCGAAACTCCCATATCCAACAAGTGGGTACAGGAAGAAACAATTTAGTCCATTAAGCTTGTTCAACCTATTATTACAATTGTGGCTGATCTCACCTTGGCCTCAACTCACTTTCTTGCTCACTCCCCATGATCCCTCAAACCCTTGCAAATTAAAAACCTGTCTATCTTCTTCTGAGATTTAATTAATATTCTGGCATTCACCAAATGCCACATATTCTTTTTGAGAAGTGATTTCTCCTCATCTCTGTTCTAAATCTGTTATCGCTTATTGTTCAAGCTGTGACCTTTCATTCCCACAAGAAATAACATCCTCTCTCATCTTTAGCGTCTCATCAGAACTTCACTCATTCTTCTAAACTCTCATCAGTATGGTCCTAAACTGCTCAATATCTCCTTATAAGTTGAATCTTTTATCTTTGGAATTAACCAAATGAATCTCCAAATATAATGTAGAAGGCACAAAGCCAACTTATGCACAGACCACTCTGTACCCCTCTAACCTCACTTTCCAATCCAAAATCTTTCAGCATATTGACCCTTCCTACATTTGTGACTATTTTTTCTCAAATTCCATATTTGAACCGGACCAGTCAGGTTTCAGCCTCTAACCACAATGTTAAAAGTTTCCTGAGCAAAGTGACCATTGACATAATCTGTGGCTATTGCCCACTCTGTCCCCTCATGCCCTTTGACCTGACTGAGGCATTAGACACGAGTGGTCATGGATGTCTCCCATTGGACCGTCTGGTTTAGGCAGCCTGTCCTCACCTACCTCCAATCTTTCTTATCTAAAAGCTGGAGAATTTCCTGAAGAAATGACTCTGTCTAGTCCCATACCACTGCCCTGGGCACAGAAGATCATTTGGGAGAGAAAGGTTTTGAAATCTCTTGGTGAAACATTCCAATCCACTCCAATCCACTGTGATTAACCCCAGTTTCACTCGCTCTTGTTACCCCTGGAACGTGTACACAGCTGGCTCTTTCAAGTAGTGAGT